>NC_053493.1:392240736-392403236 GCF_905171775.1 Rana temporaria | reverse complement strand
AGTCGCCAGGACCCTATTTCTAGTCGCCATGGCGACCTGGCGCCCAGGATTTGTCGAGCCCTGCCGTAAACTTAAACTCTCCTGCCCCAATGTTAAGAGCCTTCAGGAGCCATTTTCATACAAAGTCTGCTATCTGTGTCCCATGTGCTGTTTTCGAGTTGTCCACCTGTGGATCCAGTGCTGTAGCCTGTGCCAGTGCCAACTGATAACCTCTTTGTGACATCACCACACTGCAGCAGTCTTCTAAAAGCTGAAAGGACCCACCACTGGACAGCCAATAGAAAAAAAGTCTTTCCCCCCATGTCACGTGGGCACCCAAAATAGCACCGTTCGTCTCTGCAGTGAAGAGGATGGCAGTGGCTACATTGAGAGGTCTATGAGCTCCAATAGATGGGAAAGTGGTGTCAGCTGTGGCACCAGAATGTGAAGGAGGCGCTAAGAAATAGATTCTTCATTGATTTGATATTTATAGTTTAAAAAACACTGACGTGTTTCGTGGCACGATGCTGGCCACGTCCTCAGGATGGTGCATAAAACACTTTAAACAGCTGTGATCTGTCTCTCATGCTGCTTGTAAGTGTGCTGGAACTGTTTGTTTGGAATTATTCCAGCACACTTACAAGCAGCATGAGAGACAGATCACAGCTGTTTAAAGTGTTTTATGCACCATCCTGAGGACGTGGCCAGCATCGTGCCACGAAACACGTCAACAGTGTTTTTTTATACTATAAATATCAAATCAATGAAGAATCTATTTCTTAGCTTCTTCTTCACATTCTGGTGCCTCCTCTGACACCACGTTCTCATCTTTTGGAGCTCATAGACCTTTTACTGTGAACACACCGTAATCCTGAGACCACATCAACCCACCGAGCATCGATTCAGACCTTACTCTGCACAGGGACAGTCCTATTCCCAGGCATTCACTCCGGGTTGCCTGATCTCCTATTAGAGAGCTCAGCAACCTCACAGATGTGAGTACACCATTGCAATTTACCCTTTCATCATATATTTCATCCTAACTAACTCTCCTGCAGCCTCTGTCTTATTTTTATGCCCCTGTAGATATGCTTATTTGCAAAATAAAGAGTTCTATAGAAGCTAAAAGAAAAAATTGAATCTCAATTTTTAAATATGTAAACCTTAAAGTAATACTACATTTTTTTTTTTTTTATTCTTTAAAAATAAAAACAAACATGTTATTTACCTCCTATGTGTAATAGTTTTGCACAGTTCAGCCCAGATCCTCCTCTTCTCGGGTCCCTCTCCGTGGGAACCTGGTCCCCCCACCCCTGTCGAGTTCCCCCACAGCCACAGCTCTGTGTGTCCATTCAGACATGGGGCCCCAATTCCGCCCCTCTTCCTCTTTCCCCTGATTGGTTAACTGACCTTGATTGACATCAGTGGGGGACAATGGCGCTGCTGTGTGTCAGTGAATCAGGAGGGAGAGTCCCAGACGGCCAATACACTTGTGCCCATCGCTGGACACTGAGGCCCAGATTCACAAACGACTTGCGCCGACGTATCTTCTTATACGCCACGTAAGTTCTAGGATGCGCCGTCGTATCTATGCGCCGTATTCTTAAAACCAGATACGCCTGAATTCTGGCTCCATCCGTCCGATGTAAGTTTCCTACGCCGTCGTATCTTGGGTGCATATTTACGGTGGCCGCTAGGGGCGCTTCCATTGATTTACTCGTCGAATATGTAAATTACCTAGATACGCCGATTCACGAACGTACTTGCGCCCGTCGCAGTAAGCTACGTCGCTTATGTAAGGCGTACGTCCAGGGTAACTTTACCCCTCATAAACCACAGGGGTAAGTCATGTTAAGGTATGGGCGCGGGAACCGCGTCGTATTTTACGTCGTTTACGTAAGTCGTACGTGAATGGGGCTGGGCGTAGGTTACGTTCACGTCGTAGGCATTGAGCCGTCGTATCTTAGATAGTATATGCGACGTGATTCTGAGCATGCGCTGTTCGTACAGCCATTCATTTACATGGGGTCACGATTCATTATAATACAACACGCCCACTACCTGCCTACTTTGAATTAGGCGGGCTTATGCCTGCCTATTTACGTTACGCCGGCGTAAATATGGGAGCGAGTGCTTTGTGAATACTCGGCTTGCCTCTCATTGTTACGTCGCTGTAGCGCTTATGAGATGTTGCGTTACGCCAGCACAAAGATCCGCCGATGTACCTGAATCCCGGCCAAAACGTTTAGGCAACTTTCACACTGGGGCGGTAGCAGTAAAGTGCCTCTAGTTTAAGCGGCGTTTTTCTGCTGTTATGACGGTGCTTTGGTGCCACTAGTGGGGCCCTTTTAACCCCCCAGAAGGGGTTAAAAGTGCCCACAAAATGCCAAACGCTGCCCATTGATTTAGGAACGGTTTATACACCACTCCCGTACCACCCCAAAGATTCTGCTTGCAGGACTTTTTTTTCCCGTCCTGCAAGCGCAATGCCCCAGTGTGAACTAACTCTGGCTTTTACACTGGGGAGCATTGAGAGGCGCTTTTCAGGCGATTTACAGATGCTATTTTTAGCGCAAAAACGCCTGAAAAGCGCCCCAGAGTGAAAGGGATCTTACATTTAAAGGTGGTTAGAAATGAATTATAGTATACAGGTAATTCATACATGTGTCGACTTTCTCTCCTGCCAAATGATTTGAAGGTCTGTCCAAGCACACATACCCAAGCACCCCATTATCACTTCATAGGGGGATGCCATCATTACTTGCTATGTAAAATAGTAAACAAAAAGGACACGGCCTACGGCTTTTTTCTGATGATGTCACACCATATGTTTATTCAACACATGTGCCCAGTTGAAGTGAAATGCGTTAACAAGGTGTGCCTATGGATTGTGGACTGTGTCACAAGCTTG
Source organism: Rana temporaria (assembly GCF_905171775.1). NCBI lineage: Eukaryota > Metazoa > Chordata > Amphibia > Anura > Ranidae > Rana > Rana temporaria. The sequence continues at coordinate 392,400,346 of NC_053493.1, read as the reverse complement.
TTAAACAAGACCTATGCATACCTCCCAACTTTTTGAGATGGGAATGAGGGACACCTATCGGCAAAAGTATGTAGGCATAGGACACACCCCCTGCCACGCCCCTTAACCACTTAAGACCCGGACCAAAATGCAGGTAAAGGACCCGGACAGTTTTTGCGATTCGGCACTGGGTCGATTTAACTGACAATTGCGCAGTCGTGCGACGTGGCTCCCAAACATAATTGGCGTCCTTTTTTTCCCACAAATAGAGCTTTCTTTTGGTGGTATTTGATCACCTCTGCGTTTTTTTTTTTTTTTGCGCTATAAACAAAAATAGAGCGACAATTTTGAAAAAAATTCAATATTTTTTCCTTTTTGCTATAATAAATATCCCCCAAAAATATATAAAAAAATCTTTTTTTTTTTCCTCGGTTTAGGCCGATACGTATTCTTCTACCTATTCTTAGTAAAAAAAAACGCAATAAGCGTTTAGTGATTGGTTTGCGCAAAATTTATAGTGTATACAAAATAGGGGATAGTTTTATTGCATTTTTATTAATCATTTTTTTTTTTTACTACTAATTGCGGCGATCATCGATTTTTTTTTCGTGACTGCGACATTATGGCGGACACATCGGACAATTTTGACAAAATCTTGGACAATTGTCATTTTCACAGTAAAAAATGCTATAAAAATGCATTGTTTACTGTGAAAATGACAATTGCAATTTAGGAGTTAACTACAAGGGGGCACTGAAGGGGTGAAGTGTGACCTCATGTGTTTCTAATTGTAGGGGGGCAGGGCTGGACGTGTGATGTCATTGATCGTGCTTCTCTATATCAGGGAACACACGATCAATGACGGCGCCACAGTGAAGAACAGGGAAGGTGTGTTTACACACAGCTCTCCTCGTTCTTCAGCTCCGGGGACCGATCGTGGGACTCCAGTGGCGGTCAGGTCCGCGGGTCCTGCGTTTACGGAGCCTCGGACCGGGTCGCGGGCGCACGCCCGCGACCGGGCACTTAAAGAGGACGTACAGGTACGTGCTTGTGCCCAGCCGTGCCATTCTGCTGACGTATATCTGCAGGAGGTGGTCCTTAAGTGGTTAAAGGAGAATTGTACAAAAAAACTAAATTGGTTAAACCCACAAGTGCTTTTTTTTTACCACTACTATTCCTTTACATTGGCCTTTGGAAATTACAAATGCAGCAATTTAGAAATCAGATGAAAAGTTTAACACTGGGGAACACCTTTTGATGGATGAAAAGTGTGTTTTATATACAACTATATAGATCAGACCAAATATGGGGACGAATGAGTTTGCTCCAAATCAGGGACGGTCCCTCGAAATCAGGGACAGTAGGGAGCTATGAATTCTCAAAAAGCTGGGATGCAGGCAGATCATCAACTCCTGATCTCTTCCCTTCCAACTTTTTGAGATGGGAATGAGGGACACCATCAGCAAAAGTAGGCAGGCATAGGACACACCCCTTGCCACGCCCCCTTAAAGGAGAATTGTACAAAAAACAATATTGGTTAAACCCACAAGTGATTTTTTTTTAACCACTACTTTTCCTTTTATTGGCTTTTGGAATTTACAAATGCAGCAATTTGGAAATCAGATGAAAGGTTTAGGGCTGGGAAACACAAGATAAAAAGCGAATTTTATATTTAGACCAACAAATAGGGGCAAACGAGGGACAGAGGGACATTGCTCCAAATCAGTTGGGAGCTATGCCTATGGTATGATGTCATCAGAGTGCGACCTCGTCTTCTATATTTGCTATTATACTGAGCAGAATGAGCTTTTTAGTTCCGCCATGATCTGGCACATTGAGGGACCGGAGGAATATACGCAGAACCTCGAGTGGCGCTGCTTTCTTTTGATCCACACCACCATTTCTTACTGATGCAGCTTTCTGTGTCATTTCTTCTGCATATTTATTGGACAAGTTTTGCGATTCCTGTAAGCTGCCCTAACAGCCCCCCCAAGCAATGCTAGACTGACAATACTGTGCAGTCCTCACCAGGGGTCAAGTCCTGGGGAAAAAAGTGTGGGAACTCCCACCCAAGATCCACTCCCCAGCCAAAATAAAAAGATAAGCTCATATGCATAATTACTAGTGCTGTCAAGCGATTAAAATTTTTAATCGCCTTAATGTCATAGTTAACTCACGATTAATCGCGCGATTAAGGAGGTTCACCCTTTAAAACATTTATTTTTTTTTCTTATTTTTTTTTATAATATTAAATTGTTTTTTTATTTTTTTACATTTTGATCACTTTTATTGCTGTCACAAGGAATGTAAACATCCCTTGTGACAGCAATAGGTGGTGACAGGTACTCTTTATGGAGGGATCGGGGGTCTAAAAGACCTCCGAGCCCTCCTTTGCACTTCAAAGTATTCAGATCGCCGAAAACTGCGATTCTGAATACTGTGTACTTTTTTAAATCCGGAGCCATTGGCAGCCGAGAAACCCGGAAGTGACGTCATGACGCCGCTTCCGTGGTTTCAATGCGGAGACTGAATCAAAGCCACTTACGGCTTAGTGTCATTCTCCGCCTGGACACAGAAGGCGCCGGATGGAGGATCGGGTCTCCCGGTGGGACGGGAGGCCCGGTCAGAGCGGCGAAAGGCGGCGGGAGGGGGGGGGATGTCCCCTCCCGCTCCTCCGGCATAACAACCGAGCGGCTTTTAGCCGCATCGGTTGTTATGTTTGGATAGCCGATCGCCCGCTCTAAACAACGGTACCGGGATGATGCCTGCGGCTGCAGGCATCATCCCGGTATAACCCCCGAACGCCGCCTCGTTAATCGCGCGATAAAAAAATTTACGGCGTTAACATGGGTTTGCGTTGACGCCGTTAATAGCGCGTTTAACTGACAGCACTAATAATTACTAAACCGCATGTTTTTTTTTTTTTTTTTTTTCGATCCACTGTACCTTAGTAATCCTGCAATGTCTCCTGGGAGCATTTGTCATTGTTCCCAGGAGACATTGCGGCATCGAGGAAGTGACGGAAAACCTGCACACTACCTGGTGAATCCATATACAGGAAGCGGCCAATAACATAAAGGATTACTAAGGTTCGCCTGCCCCTGACAGTGACTCGAGCTGGGCATCGCCGCTTAGGCTGCATTCACACCTGAACGCGGCGTATTGTACCGCGATTTGCCGCGACAAAACGCAGCGTTTTGTCCCGTGGTTTTCGCTGGAGGGGTGATTTACACATTGTCGGCTATGGCCGAACGCCGAAGCTGCCTGAAAAAAAGGGTCAGGGACTTGTTTTGAGCTTCAGGCGTACGGCGTTTCGGTGTTCGGCGTGGAGATGTGAACCATCTCCATAGGCAACAATGTTAAATCACCCCTCCAGCATATTTTAGGCTGCAATAGCATCGGGCTTCAGGCGTTAAAACGCCTAGGTGTGAATGGAGCCTTAGTGAAGGATTGGCTCGGGCGGCTCGGCTGCTCTAGTCCTGCAAAGGGAACCGAGTTCCTGCTGTGAAAAAAGTGCAGGAACTCCGTTCCCGCAGGACTTGAGCCCTGGTCCTCACATTGCAGAAGCTTTCATTGTTATTGTGCGATTTGGCTGTGTCGGGGATTCTTGGAATACAATATAAAAATACATTTGTGGCATTTAGTGTCAGTCAACACTTTTTCTTTAGATTTTAGATGGAAGTATACAAGGAAAGGTTATACATCCGTCTTTTTTTTCTCTGCACTCCGTTTCCTTTGCAGAGACTGATCTCACTTTTCTCAGTAATTTGACAGAAAATGAAGGAAAATCGGCCCAACAGGAATACAGCAATAACAATCCAACAAGTGTTCTAACCCCTCTGAGCCTATTGGATCAAAAAAAAATGTTTTTATTACGGTTTGTGTTCTTCATAAAGAGACTTCTCCACTTCCTGTCCCAAGTGACACGACTGGAGATCTGTTTCAATTTAGTGTTTGTGTCATCCCCCCTCTCTCTTACTTTATCTCCCAAATAACAAACCTATCATACTTCCCTTCACTGTCCAGTTCATTTTGCACAGTGTGGCCCCAAACCTCGTCTTCTGGGGTCCCCTGGCGGTACTCGCATCGGTTAACCTCCTGGGAGAAGCGCCCCCTCTGGGGGTCACCTTGCGGGCATGCTCCCGAGTCCAGCCTTTGGGTCCCATAGACACAGAATGCCGGACTTAACCCTGCCCCTGGCGCCCGCATCGTCGTATTTAATCACTTAAGGACCCCTTCACGCCGATATACGTCGGCAGAATGGCACGGCTGGGCACATCCACATACCTGTACGTGGCTCTTTAAGCCCAGCCGTGGGGTCGCGCGCGCTGCGTGCACGCGACCCGGTCCGAAGCTCCGTGGCCGCGGGACCCACAGACCTGATCGCCGCTGGAGTCCCGCGATCGGTCCCCGGAGCTGAAGAACGAGGAGAGGTGTGTGTAAACACAGCTTCCCCGTTCTTCACTGTGGCGCTGTCATTGATCGTGTGTTCCCTTATATAGGGAAACGCGATCAATGATGTCACATGTCCAGCCCCACCCCCCTACAGTTAGATACACATATGAGGTCACACTTAACCCCTTCAGCGCCCCCTAGTGGTTAACTCCCAAACTGCAATTGTCATTCTCACATTTTATAGCATTTTTTGCTGTGAAAATGACAATTGTCCCAAAAATGTGTCAAAATTGTCCGATGTGTCCGCCATAATGTCGCGGTCACGAAAAAAATCGCTGATCGCCGCCATTAGTAGTAAAAAAAAAATATTAATAAAAATGCAATAAAACTATCCCCTATTTTGTAAACACTATAAATTTTGCGCAAACCAATCGATAAACGCTTCTTTTTTTTACCAAAAATAGGTAGAAGAATACGTATCGGCCTAAACTGAGAAACATTTTTTTTTATATATTTTTGGGGATATTTATTATAGCAAAAAGGAAAAAATATTGCATTTTTTTCAAAATTGACACTCTATTTTTGTTTATAGCGCAAAAAATAAAAACCGCAGAGGTGATCAAATACCACCAAAAGAAAGCTCTATTTGTGGGAAAAAAAGGACGCCAATTTTGTTTGGGAGTCAATTCGCACGACCGCGCAATTGTCAGTTAAAGCGACGCAGTCCCGAATCGCAAAAACAGGCCGGATCCTTTAGCTGCCTAAAGGTCCGGGTCTTAAGTGGTTAATCTGCCAAACAAATTGGCCAGAAAAAATGTAAAAATGCAAATCGCCGCCAAATCACCTTTTTGTTTTGTTTTTTAAGGTTATTAACCAATTATTCGATTAATCAAAACAATAATCAGCCAACTAATCGATTATGAAAATAATCATTAGTTGCAGCCCTACTCCCGTTATTTAAATATGAATGACCGTTATTTACATGTAAACACAGGGTCTGCAGGTGAGTCATCTGTACACAACAATAGGGCAGAGCTGGGCAGCATTAGTAGCAGCACTTCACACTGAGATATCAGGACACAGCAAAGGACTAATAGCTAGATTCAGGTAGATGGGCGCATCTTTGAGGCGGCGTAGCGTATCGTTATTACGCTACACCACCGTAAGAGAGGCAAGTGCTGTATTCACAAAGCACTTGCCTCCTAAGTTACGGCGGCGTAGCGTGAATGGGCCGGCGTAAGCGCGCCTAATTCAAATGCGGATGAGGGGGCGTGTTTTATGTAAATTACTCGTGACCCAACGTGATTGACGTTTTTTACGAACGGCGCATGCGCCGTCCGTGGACATATCCCAGTGTGCATTGCTCCAAAGTACGCCGCAAGGACGTATTGGTTTCGACCTGAACGTAAATTACGTCTAGCCCCATTCACAGACGACTTACGCAAACGACGTAAAATTTTCAAATTTCGACGCGGGAACGACGGCCATACTTAACATTGACTAGGCCAGCTTTTTGTTCGACTAACTTTACGCCGGAAAACGCCTTACGTAAACGGCGTATCTTTACTGTGACGGGCAAGCGTACGTTCGTGAATCTGTGTATCTCGCTGATTTACACATTCTAGGCGTAAATCAGCGTTCACGCCCCTAGCGGCCGGCGGAACTAGACAGCCAAGATACGACGGCGCAGGCAGTCGTATCTTAGCTAGGTTTAAGTGTATCTTAATCTAGCTTAGATTCCGAGTTACGACGGCGTATCTACTGATACGCCGGTGTAACTCTTTGTGAATCTAGCTACAAAAGGGAAGGGAATTTAAGCTGGCATAGTTTGCAAGTATGAGGCAGCTGCTTTGGGCCCCACAACAATGACAGGGCCCAGGGCAGCTGTCCCTTTTGCCCTGCCTTAAAGACGGCCCTGCATGGTCCTATTGGTTTCTGACAGTTTTGGGGCTGATTGTGCCATTGGACATTTTCCAGTTGTGAAGGGAAGTCCCCATATGCCATCTCCTTGGCTGACCACTGCGTTTTCCATTCTCAGCATTGCCCGTTTCTATGTACTTCTACAGAAGAGCTTGGGCAGTAAATCTGTATAGACCCATCTGCTATAAAATGTCTGCCCATAAGAGACCTTATTGATGCAGTAGGACCACGCTGTATTATGTGGCTTTGCTCAGTCTAGCAATTGTGTGAGATGTTTTGCTTTGAACTGTCTTCAACGACCTCAACCTGTGACTTTTCCACACCCGGTATCCTTCCTCCTACCCAGCACATTCTCTTTGATTTATTGTATTTTAATGTACATGTTCTCTTGTGGATCATTAGCACTTGTTTGGTATAATTGTTTAATCATGCACTAGACCATATGCTTCCATAACTGTGTGCAAGTGTACCTGGGGGAATTGATGCTTCAAAGGCAAAGAGTGGGCATGCCAAATATTTATTTGGATTTTTTTCTATTGATACGTTCACCAGCCTCTTTATTAGGTACACCTGTTCAGTTTCTCGGTAACACAAACTGCTAATTAGCCAATCACATGGCAGCAACTCAATGCATTTAGGCATCTAGACTTGGTTAAGACGACTTGCTGAAGTTCAAACCGAGCATTAGAATGGGGAAGAAATTAGATTTAAGTGACTTTGAAAGTGGCATGGTTGTTGGTGCCAGACGGGCTGGTCTAAGTATTTCAAAAACTGCTGATCTCCTGGGATTTTCACGCACAACCATCTATTGGATTGGGGGGCACTTATCGACAGAACACCGGCAGCACTCATGCAGCCCCAGACCATGACACTCCCACCGCTTTGCTTGACTGTAGGCAAGACACACTTGTCTTTGTACTCCTCACCTGGTTGCCTATCTATGCATTAAGGTGAAAAAAAACATATGATGATGCCGGTGATCTGATGATATGGTTCCGTCTATCAAGATGGTTCCTGTAAGGACTGCGCAGGCGCAATCCTTGCCGACGGAAATCACCGAACCTCCAGGGCGACGTGGAATTTGAGGTAAGTGGCCAGTCGGCCACTCGCTACGCTCGCTCGGCCTCCTGGCTCTTTTTTTTAACATCCTCCAATCCACGGGGATGTTAAGGAATGAGCCTGGATGCCGGCCGAGGTTCGGAGATTTCCGTCGGCAAGGATTGCGCCTGCGAGCCCCCATTTTACCTACCTGACCCGTCGAAAGTCAATCACATCCAATGACGCGCCGCACGAGGGGCGGGGCCGAGTGATACAGTGAGTGGCTATGGCCGCTCGCTGTATCACGGGAGCGAGCCAGCAAGGACTCCACACAATGCGAGAGAGTTCGCATGAATGTGGCGAGTTCTTGCAGGGAGGACCAGAGACAGCCGCCGAGGGACCCCAGAAGTCGAGGATCGGGGTCACTCTGTGCAAAACGAACTGCACAGTGGAGGTAAGTATAACATGTTTGTTATTTTAAACAATTTTTTTTTTTCCTTTAGTAACCCTTTAACTGCTTTAGTATAGTATAGTATAACGTCGGCTCTCGCGCGCGCCCTCCGCTCGCCCCCGACTCCCGTGCGCGATCGCCGCCGGGCACACGCGATCGCTTGTTACAGAGCGGGGACCGGGAGCTGTGTGTGTAAACACACAGCTCCCGTTCCTGTTAGGGGGAGAAATGCTGATCTTCTGTTCATACAATGTATGAACAGAAGATCAGTCATTTCCCCTAGTGAGGCCACCCCCCCTACAGTTAGAACACACCCAGGGAACATACTTAACCTATTCACTGCCAGTGGCATTTTTATAGTAATCCAATGCATTTTTATAGCACAGATCGCTATAAAAATGCCAATGGTCCCAAAAATGTGTCAGAAGTGTCCGCCATAATGTCACAGTACCGGAAAAAAAATGCTGATCGCCGCCATTACTAGTAAAAAATAAAATATTAATAAAAATGCCATAAAAATACCCCCTATTTTGTAAACGCTATAACTTTTGCGCAAACCAATCAATAAACGCTTATTGCAATTATTTTTTTTTTTTACGAAAAATATGTAGAAGAATACGTATCGGCCTAAACTGAGGAAAAAAATGTTTTTTTATATATTTTTGGGGGATATTTATTATAGCAAAAAGTAAAAAAAAAATAAAAAAATTCAAAATTGTCGCTCTATTTTTGTTTATAGCGCAAAAACTAAAAACCGCAGAGGTGATCAAATGCCACCAAAAGAAAGCTCTATTTGTGGGAAAAAAAGGACGCCAATTTTGTTTGGGAGCCACGTCGCACGACCGCGCAATTGTCAGTTAAAGCGACGCAGTGCCAAATCGCAAAAAGTGCTCTGGTCTTTGGGCAGCAATATGGTCCGGGGGTTAAGTGGTTAATCTCATCAGACCACAGGACATGATTACACCGTTATACAAGCTGTACACTCACTACTTTACATTGTAGCAAAGTGTCATTTCTTCAGTGTTGTCACATGAAAACATAGAATAAAATATTTTCAAAAATTTGAGGGGTGTACTTAATTTTGTGAGATGCTATAAATGTTTTTATATATTCTTGAGAGATAATCTTGTTCACTCTTTTTATATTAATAAAAATATATTTTTTATTGAAAATATATTCTTTGTTTATATCTGTGGCACCATTAAAATCCCAGTTTCCAGTTCTCTATAAATAGACCAGCTCTTCGGTTACATGGGCGCGTTTGAAGTTTACGACCCGCCAGCGCTCAGCCTGTACAGGCGTCCCTGCGAGGCTCGGCCTGTGGGCAGCTGCGAGGTGACGGTGTGTGCCGGATCACCACGCTATTTCTTCCAGCCTTTTTATAGTAACACAATTGACTTTCTGTTCTGGAAGGTCATACTGAAAGAAGGACCTGCTGAGACAAGACGCACATCATTAGCGCCACCCTTCTGCAGGTGACGAGACACCAATATTTTATACAGCACTGACTCTTATATCCTGGCCTTGCTGCTGATGGTTAAAGGGGAAGTACACCAAAGTACTGTGTGTGTGTGTGTGTGTGTGTGTGTGTGTGTGTGTGTGTGTGTTACTATTGTCATAGTGCCCAAATGATGCAAGCTGGCAATTACCTGGGCACCAGATAAAGAAATAACTTTGTAGTGGGCTCTTCCTTCACTGCAAGGGTAAATGCACTTTAACTGGTACCTTTTGAAGCATCTTCTAATCGGCACTCCAACCGACCGCACTGTGATGTCATCAAGTACAATGCAGGGCCAACAGTCTGTATTGTATGGGGACAGCGGGAGCCCATCCACAACACAGAGCACCTTAGGGCCTCATGCACACCGGATGTTTTTGATGCTACGCTTAGGGCAGTCTGGTGGGATTTTTTTATTACCGTATTTATCGGGGGAATTGCGCGCTCCGGCGTATAGCGAGCTTCCCTAATGTGGACCCGCATTCCTGTAAAAAAAAAAAAAAATTTTTTAGTACTTACAGTTTTGGTGTCTTGCGCGGCGGCCTCGTCGGGTCCGGCGTCCGTCTGCGGCTTCGGTGGTGTCCTCCTCGTCGGGTCCGACGTCCTTCTGCGGCCATCGTGGTGTCCTCCCCGCTTCCCGCACTGAGTTTGAACCACTGCGCTGGCATATACCGAGCGCAGTACACTCGGGTATAGTCGGGCAGGCTCGGCTCCTCTCGCGGTCACGTCCAGAAGTGACCGCGAGAGGAGCCGAGCCTGTCCGACTATACCCGAGTGTACTGCGCTCGGTATATGCCGGTGCAGTGGTTCAAACTCGGCGCGGTTATTGGCGTATATCGCGCACCCACGAGTGCGCGGTATACGCCGATAAATACAGTATTTTTTTTCAGCATAAATCCTCCTGCATGTTCGCCTATGTGTTCATGCATACATAGGCGTTTAGAAGCAGTGCCTGTCCTGGTTGAAATGCTGCTTTATGCATTGACATACATCCTTAAACCCTGTTTGTCTGGAGAGCATGGACACCTGCTGGCCTGGCACCATCCTTGTGCAGCTTAAAGCGGATGTCCACTGAAAAAAATTAAATTAAAAGCCAGCAGCTACAAATACTGCAGCTGCTGACTTTTAATATTTGGACACTTACCTGTCCTGGAGTCCAGCGCCGTCCGCATTAGAGGACAAGCGATCGCTCGTCACTCTGCTGCCCCCGCCATTCTCGGTGAGGGAACCAGTAAGTGAAGCGCTCCGGCTTCACTGCCCGGTTCCCTACGGCGCATGCGCGAGTCGCGATACGCCTGCCGATTGGCTCCCGCTGTGTAATGGGAGCCGAGTGTTTCCCAGAACACAACAGGGGGGGACGGACGGACGGACGGGAGGTGACGTCATGCCCGCAGTCTGCCTGAGACTGTGTGGCCGGAAGTGGGTGCAAATACCTGTCTTTAGACGGGTATCTGCACTCCCCCTGTCAAATGTGACACCGGAGGGGGGGAGGGTTCCGATCAGCGGGAGTTCCACTTTAGGGTGACCTGTGGTGGTGGGGGGGGGGGCGGTGTTGGGTATGCAGCTGCCACTGGTCTGCAGGTAGCCCTTCACCCAAATTACCATTTTCTTTAACAGGATGCAGTGATGTTTGCTGTGCAGTGAAATCGCTGCAGCGTTGTCACCCTATGGAAAGGGTCGTTTGATACTTTCCTACAACCTATGGACCAGTGTTACTAAACCTACAACAGTAAAAATCTGTCTGCATGTGCAGAATAGCATGCTTGTTATACTCAGGGGTTAATCCTCTGTATTGTGTAAAAAGGCTCTTTGATCCTGTATGCACAGATCCTTCCCTCCTGCAGGGTCTCACTTGGCAAGGCCAGATATGACAGTCAGAGTGGCAAGGCTGCACATGCTCAGTTTGGTCTCTATTGCTGGAGAGAACTTTTCCTGGTTGATCCGAGCTAGCCAGGTCACCTGGTGTTGACATCACATATTTGGGCGTGTATACAGATCCTAAATGACAGCCAAGTCCCTCCCTCCTCCTCCTCCTCCATGCTCAGTAACTAAAAAAGAACACAGTGGGTGGAATGTCACATCTTGATTTATGGATGATCCGACCTCCCATAACAGCATGAGGACACAGACTATAGTGGAAATATCCTCCTACCTGAACACTCAGCACTCGGACAGACCCTGCAGTTTATCATGTAAACGTGGTATACAGATCAGCCAAAAAGGTATATAGTGGCAGTATTTTAATGTAAAAAAACAGATTTATAAGCTGTGGTTGAACTATCTTCATATACCGTATTTTCCGGCGTATAGGACGACTTTTTGCATCTAAAATCATGCCCCAAAAGTCGGGGGTCGTCTTATACGCAGGGTACCTGTCTGTCAGACGGCAGCCATCCAGTATTCAAAAGCCGCGCCTCCTCCTCTGACTGTTTCGTGATAGGCGGAACACTCATTTTCCCAGCAGAGCCTCTGTTCAGTGTTCCTCCTATCACGGATGCCTTCTCAGCCTTGGACGAGAGGACATCCGTGATAGGCGGAACACTGAACAGAGGCTCTGCTGGGAAAATTAGTGTTCCGCCTATCACGGAACAGCCTGAGGAGGAGGCGCGGCTTTTGAACAATGGATGGCTGCCATCTGACTGACTGACTCTGCAAACAGGAGAAGGTAGGGAGAACATCGAGGCAGGGAATAGAATGGCACAGTGAGGCATGTATAGATGGCACAGTGAGGCATGTATAGATGGCACAGTGAGGCATGTATAGATGGCACAGTGAGGCATGTATAGATGGCACAGTGAGGCATGTGTAGGTGGCACAGTGAGGCATGTGTAGGTGGCACAGTGAGGCATGTATAGGTGGCACAGTGAGGCATGTATAGGTGGCACAGTGAGGCATGTATAGGTGGCACAGTGAGGCATGTATAGGTGGCACAATGAGGCAGGTATAGATGGCACAGTGAGGCATGTATAGGTGGCACAGTGAGGCATGTATAGGTGGCACAGTGAGGCATGTATAGGTGGCACAGTGAGGCATGTATAATGGCACAGTGAGGCATGTATAGGTGGCACAGTGAGGCATGTATAGGTGGCACAGTGAGGCATGTATAGGTGGCACAGTGAGGCATGTATAATGGCACAGTGAGGCATGTATAGATGGCACAGTGAGGGGTCGTCTTATACAGTGAGTATATCCCAAAACCAACATTTTAGCTGGAAAATTAGGGGGTCGTCTTATACGCCGGCAAATACGGTAACTGGGTTTAGTTACACTTTTTAACTTTGGAAAACCTTTTAAACCATATGAAGAAAAGCTGTCTATATTGGCAGCCCCACACAAGTGGTAGATTTTCCTGTCCTCTGCAACTGTCATTTTTGCTGGTCAGCTTATCTACCTATGAAGGTATATAATTAAATGTCAGTTCATATACTATATGCCACCATTGCACGTATTAACCACATACCAGGATACAATAGTTTTGTTATGACGGGGTTTCCAGCCTTAAATTGTTGCCATTAAGGACCCAGTGACAGGTATACTTTACCAGATGCATGGTATAGGTAGGTGCACATGGACAACAGATAGCTGTTCGGGTTGGGTTTTCTCTGCTGTAGCTCTCGAGATGAGATTGGTTCTGGAGAGATATGCCCAAGGCGTAGACATGCACCCTCGGGTGGTATGAGTGCCATGGTTATGAAGCATGTGTCTATTAAAAGAAAAAAAAAAATGTGTGGATGAAATTAACTCTATCTGAATAGCTAGCCCCTACCCACTCCTTTTATTTCACTTCTAATCGCAGGCAACTGTCATTAGGCAAGATCAGTGTTCATGGCACAGATGTACTGAGAAATGTTGATACTACAACAGTTATTGCCGATCAGGAGTGACATTGATAACTTCATGAAGGACATCGGATGATGGAATCCAAATCTGGGTCTATTCCAAGTCCATGATATTCAGAAAACCATGGGAAGGTGGATCTACTGTATTATGGCGCGTACACACGACCGTATTTCGGGTTGTAAAGAATTTAATTTTTAATGGTCCAGAAAAAACGAAAAAAAAAATTCAACCCGATCGTTAAAACGGCCTTGCCTACACACGATCGCGAAAAAAAAATGCTCTAGCAAAGCGCAGTGACGTACAACGCGTACGACGTCACTATAAAGGGGAAGTTCCATGCGGATGGCGCCACCCTTTGGGCTGCTTTTGCTGATTCCGTGTTAGTAAAAGACGATTCGCGCTTTTCTGTCTGTTACAGCGTGATGAATGTGCTTACTCCATTACGAACGGTAGTTTTACCAGAACGAGCCCTCCCGTCTCATAACTTGCTTCTGAGCATGTGCGTTTTTTTCACATCGTTAAAGCCCACACACGACCATTTTTTACGAAAAATTAGAGCATGTTCGAAATTTTTAATGGCCATTTTTTACATTGTGAAAAATGCTCTGGAGCCCACACACGATCATTTTTAATGACTTTAAAAAAAAAGTAGTAGTAGTTTTTTACAACCCGAAAAATGATCGTGTGTACGCGGCAATATAGTTATAAAATGATGGTACAGAAAGCTATATAAAAAGTTACTTTAAAGGGCTAGTCCACCCAAAACTGATTATTTCATCTTGGAGAATGTATCAGGAGGAGCTGGATCACACAAAGATGGACGGGACCTCCCAGATGTACCAGGAAGACAGGCAGGGAAACCTCACTGATGAAGTATGCAAAAGAAGTATTAAAGTGGTTGTAAAGGCTCAAGGTTTGTTAACCACTTAAGGACCGCCTCCTGCACATATACGTCGGCAGAATGGCACGGCTGGGCACATGTACGTACAGGTACGTCCTCTTTAAGTGCCCTGCCGTGGGTCTCGGGTGCGCGCCCGCGACCCGGTCCGAAGCTCCGTGACCTAGGGACCCGCGGACCCGATCGCCGCTGGAGTCCCGTGATCGGTCCCCGGAGCTGAAGAACGGGGAGAGCCGCGTGTAAACACAGCTTCCCCGTTCTTCACTGTGGCGCCGTCATTGATCGTGTGTTCCCTTTTATAGGGAAACGCAATCAATGACGTCACACCTACAGCCACACCCCCCCTACAGTTAGAAACACAAATGAGGTCACACCTAACCCCTTCAGCGCCCCCTTGTGGTTAACTCTCAAACTGCAACTGTCATTTTCACAGGAAACAATGCATTTTTAATGCATTTTTTTGCTGTGAAAATGACAATGGTCCCAAAAATGTGTCAAAATTGTCCGAAGTGTCCGCCATAATGTGGCAGTTACGAAAAAAATTGCTGATCGCTGCTATTAGTAGTAAAAAAAAAAAAAATGTATAAAAATGCAATAAAACTATCCCCTATTTTGTAAACGCTATAAATTTTGCGCAAACCAACCGATAAACGCTTATTGCGATTTGTTTTTTACCAAAAATATGTAGAAGAATACGTATCGGCCTAAACTGAGGAATTTTTTTTTTTATATATTTTTGGGGATATTTATTATAGCAACAAGTAAAAAATATTGCATTTTTTTTTTTAAATTGTCGCTGTATTTTTGTTTATAGCGCAAAAAATAAAAACCGCAGAGGTGATCAAATACCACCAAAAGAAAGCTCTATTTGTGGGGGGAAAAAAGGACGCCAATTTTGTTTGGGAGCAACGTCGCACGACCGCGCAATTGTCAGTTAAAGCGACGCAGTGCCGAATCGCAAAAAGTGCTCTGGTCTTTGACCAGCAATATGGTACGGGGGTTAAGTGGTTAACCAAGGAAGTGGGTTAGCCCACCACACTCCACCTGTAAACAAATGTTGCCTTTTGAATGGACTGACCTTTTAAGGAATAACGTAATAAACCAGACGTGTTTAAGTATAATATGCCATATTTTCTTTTTAGGACAGCGTGATTTTTCTTATTAATTTTAAACATATTTTCTTTCTTTACAGGGAACACAAATAGAATTCCATATCGGTGCCATTTTAGGAATTTCTACAATGGCAGGTAAGAGTGAACTAAACGTTGTTTGTTCTGTTATTTAACTGGACTTGTATTTGTCACAGAAAAATGTTACCTTCAAAGTGGGTGTAAACTCCATTCATGAAATTTGAACAAAGCACCTATATCTGTAGGGTTTACTTGTCTCTCTACAAAGGTCTAAGTTGTTTCTCTCTGGTGCTCTGTTCCTCTGGTATCAGCAGAGTCACTTCTGACAAGTTCTCCAACACATGAGCTAAAACTTTGTGTGGGAGGGAGATAAGCACATGGCTCTACATGTTCCTTCATTCCTCTGCCTATGTAGAGGGGGATGGTGTGTCCCTTTCCTCCAATCAGCTCTCACACAGTGGAAAGCTTTTGCGGGCGCGCTCCCGTGATACAGCGGCGGGCTTAGCCGCCGACTGTATCACTTGGCCCCCGGGCCCGCCGCGTCATCGGATGTGATTGACAGCAGCACCAGCCAATGGCTGCGCTGCTATCAATTTGTCAAGCCTAGCCAATCAACGGCCAGGCTGGGAACCGAAGAGGATCACTGGGTACCATGCGTTTAAGTGGGTGCAAACACGCATGCAATTGGTGGATAAGTGAGGTTGCCAGTAAGAACTAATGGCACCCGTGCGCAACTGCAAAAGGTAACACATCAGTCCCAGACAGTGCCCACCAGTGCTGCTTATCGGTGGCCACAAGTGCCACCTACCAATGCCCATCAGTACTGCTAATCGGTGCTCCTGATCAGTGCCCACCAGTGCCATCTCTCAGTGCCCATCAGTGCCCACTTTTCCAATTTGTAGCAAATGTGCATGTCAAGTCTCTAGCAAGAGCAAAGTTGCAGTGGTCTACAGCAAGAGCTCTGTAAGTCTACACATCATGAAAATTCAGCCACAGTGACCCCCTGTGGTGGGATGACTATTCCACAACATAACTGAACCAGAACTTACAACAGACTTGCAGAATGTTTGCAAAGAAAGTTGATTCGGAGTCATGCAATGCGGACTTGCTGCAACTTTGCAACACACTTGTGAAGCCTGGCAAGTCCAGCAATAGCTTAGCAAGTCATTTTTAAACTTGCAGCTCAATTGCGTACTATCTGGATATTCCTCCATTAATTCCAATGATGGGGCACTGTTCCTTCCACTGACGCCAAGGATGGGGCACTGTTCCTTCCAGGGCTGTGGAGTCGGAGTCGAAGAGTCGGAGTCGGGGGAAATTTTGGGTACCTGGAGTCGGCAAACAATGCACCGACTCCGACTCCGACTCCTACTAAATTTAGATTGGAATAAAAAAAAAAAAAAAAGCAAGTTTAAATGTCCCAATTCACAAAAAGTTATAATTAATGACTTCTCTACTGTAAGAATAAAGACCAATGCATGCAGTGCCTCACGTAACCGCAAAACGAACACGTTAAGTGACCGTGAAGAAGCATGCTTTTCATGTGCTTCACTATATGGCACGCAACGCACAATTAGGAGCTGCAATACTTATACTTTCCAAGTGTTGTGTTCTGCTTTTACAGGGAACGCATGTTAGAGAACCAGTAAGTGTCCAAATAAAAAAATTCCAACAGGAGTTTTATAAAGCACTAAAAGAAGTTGAAAAGTATGATCGCTCATCAAAACTTACTGTTGAAGAAGCCATCCTTGTTTATCCAGAGATCGTTAGTGATGTGGCCAGAATAGTTACTGCAATGCCACCCACCCAAGTCGGTGTCGAAAGATTATTTTCAGCCCTAAAAATAATAAAGTCTGACTTAAGAGCCTCTATGAAAGAGGATCTGGCAGAGGCAATTCTCTTCCTTAGAACTCTACATTGAATTGATTTGCATTTGCTAAGCCTAGAACTACATTTCAAGATTAATATAAACCGTTTCTAGGTTTTACAGATTTTGTTTTTGGTTCATTATAGATAAGCTTTGTTTTTGTTCTAAAACAACCAAATTATGTGGTTTGTATTTTTGAACTGGTAAAGATCCTGTTCCTGATGTTTATGCCTGCTGCTACTATCCAGCCACGTGATTGTTTTCATTGTGTTTGTCTTTTGCTTAAACTGTGCAATACAGTAGACTGTTGGCTTCCCAGCCAGTAGTCCTGTGGTAGGTTGCGTTTCTTTCCCTCAAGGAATGTATAAAATACATTCGCATATTAATACAGTGGAGTCGGAGTCGGGGAGTCGGAGTCGGAAGTACATAAAACTGAGGAGTTGGAGTCGGAACATTTATCTACCGACTCCACAGCCCTGGTTCCTTCCACTGACGCCAAGGATGGGGCACTTGTTCTTCCACTGACACCAAGGAATCGGGCACTGTGTTCCTTCCAGTGACACCAAGGATGGGGCACTGTGTTCCTTCCAGTGACGCCAAGGATGGGGCACTGTGTTCCTTCCACTGACGCCAAGGATGGGGCACTGTGTTCCTTCCACTGACGCCAAGGATGGGGCACTGTGTTCCTTCCACTGACGCCAAGGATGGGGCACTGTGTTCCTTCCACTGACGCCAAGGATGGGGCACTGTGTTCCTTCCACTGACGCCAAGGATGGGGCACTGTGTTCCTTCCACTGACGCCAAGGATGGGGCACTGTGTTCCTTCCACTGACGCCAAGGATGGGGCACTGTGTTCCTTCCACTGACGCCAAGGATGGGGCACTGTGTTCCTTCCACTGACGCCAAGGATGGGGCACTGTGTTCCTTCCACTGACGCCAAGGATGGGGCACTGTGTTCCTTCCACTGACGCCAAGGATGGGGCACTGTGTTCCTTCCACTGACGCCAAGGATGGGGCACTGTGTTCCTTCCACTGACGCCAAGGATGGGGCACTGTGTTCCTTCCACTGACGCCAAGGATGGGGCACTGTGTTCCTTCCACTGACGCCAAGGATGGGGCACTGTGTTCCTTCCACTGACGCCAAGGATGGGACACTGTGTTCCTTCTAATGAGGCCAAGGATGGGGCACTGTGTTCCTTCCACTGACGCCAAGGATGGGGCACTGTGTTCCTTCCACTGACGCCAAGGATGGGGCACTGTGTTCCTTCCACTGACGCCAAGGATGGGGCACTGTGTTCCTTCCACTGATGCCAAGGATGGGGCACTGTGTTCCTTCCACTGACGCCAAGGATGGGGCACTGTGTTCCTTCCACTGACGCCAAGGATGGGGCACTGTGTTCCTTCCACTGACGCCAAGGATGGGGCACTGTGTTCCTTCCACTGACGCCAAGGATGGGGCACTGTGTTCCTTCCACTGACGCCAAGGATGGGGCGCAGTTCCTTCCACTGACGCCAAGGATGGGGCGCAGTTCCTTCCACTGACGCCAAGGATGGGGCGCAGTTCCTTCCACTGACGCCAAGGATGGGGCGCAGTTCCTTCCACTGACGCCAAGGATGGGGCGCAGTTCCTTCCACTGACGCCAAGGATGGGGCGCAGTTCCTTCCACTGACGCCAAGGATGGGGCGCAGTTCCTTCCACTGACGCCAAGGATGGGGCGCAGTTCCTTCCACTGACGCCAAGGATGGGGCGCAGTTCCTTCCACTGACGCCAAGGATGGGGCGCAGTTCCTTCCACTGACGCCAAGGATGGGGCGCAGTTCCTTCCACTGACGCCAAGGATGGGGCGCAGTTCCTCCCAGTAACCACAGGCACTAAGTAATTTTTTACCCCTACTGACCACCAACCCTGGGGCATTGTTTGTTTGCTCTCACTGGTACTTTGGCATTTTCTACTTTCACTGGCCACAGTCTGCGTGGAAGCCCCCAGCTTTAGGATGTTGAACTGACATTGGATTGTTAATTTATATAATTTTTGTGGTTAAACAGACATTCTGATTCCAGCTTGTCACATTTGATAAGCCGGTTACATCAATGTATAGGCAGCAGAGCAGAACTCATCAATCCTTCGCTGGACTCAGGGACTTGCAGTGGAAGAAAACAATTCCTCCGACCGGTCATGACTTCCTGCGACGAGACACTTGAGACATCGCAGCAGATGCTGGATAGCAGCTATAAATGAATCATTATCGGATCTACGCGCACACGCTCCGAGGTGACTGTTCTCTATGGAGATGACGGCCCTATAAATCTAATCTGTCACAATAGACCCCGGGGGTCAGCGGGCTGAACCTGGGGAAATTTCGTTTTCATCCTTAGTAGCAGGATGGCGTTTTCTGAGTGTAGAAGATGCGTCTTTATCTGTGAGGTTGTCGCCTCGCTAAGTGGATCGTTACTATGGAAATTCAAGGTTTAACCGCTTAAGATCCGGGCCATTATGCAGGTAAAGGACCTTGCCCCTTTTTGCGATTCGGCACTGCGTCGATTTAACTGACAATTGCGCGGTCGTGCGACGTGGCTCCCAAACAAAATTGGCGTCCTTTTTTCCCCACAAATAGAGCTTTCTTTTGGTGGTATTTGATTACCTCTGCGGTTTTTTTTTTGCGCTTTAAACAAAAAAAGAGCGACAATTATGGACATTATGGCGGACACATTGGACACTTTTGACACATTTTTGGGACCATTGTCATTTTCACAGCAAAAAGTGGTATAAAAATGCACTGATTACTATGAAAATGGCAGTGAAGTGGTTAACTACTAGGGAGCGCTAAGGGGTTAAGTGTGTCCTATTGTGTGTTTCTTACTGTAGGGGGGGCGTGGCTGGACGTGTGACATCACTTATCGTCATTCCCTATGACAGGGAACAGACGATCAGTGACAAGCCACAGAGAAGAACAGGGAAGGTTTGTTTACACTCACCTCTCCTGTGACCTGATCGGGTCCCACGGGCGTGGTCACGGAGCTTCGGACCAGGTTGCGAGCGCGGTGCGCTCGCGACCCACGGCTGGGTTCTTAAAGGGGACGTACATGGTACATAGTCGTGCGGCGGTCCTTAAAGTGGAGTTCCACCCAGGAAAACAACATTTGTCCAAAAATCATAAAAAATTTGAAAAAAAAAATATGAAAAAAAAAAAATTATACTCACCCGAAATACCTGTTGCTATGCGGAAGTTCGTAATCTGCCTCTTCCGTGGCCGCGGTCTGTCTTCTTCTTCATCTTCTCCTAGTGAATGGGGCGCGCTGCTTTCTGGGAACTGTGTGTGTTCTCAGAGAGCAGCCGCCCATTCACAAGTCGGCGCGAGACTCGTGCATGCGCAGTAGGAAATGGGCAGTGAAGCCGTAAGGCTTTACTGCCTGTTTCCCCTAGTGTGAATGGCGGCGCGGGACCTGCATCAACATTTACTAAAACTGGAGGGTGCAAAATCTGGTACAGCTGTGCATGGTAGCCAATCGGCTTCTAACTCGCTTGTTCATTTAAAGTGGATGTAAAGCCACTCTCATCCTTTCTAAACTACTGCCATAGTGCTGATCTATAAGGATATAGATGCCTCCTGCATGTATCCTTACCTGTCAAATGTCTCCCCTCTGTCTGTTATAAGACCTGAAAAACTGCAGATTCTGTGGGTGGGTCTGTTGTCTGGAGCTCAGTGGGTGGAGTCGTGATGTCAGACTCCCCGCCCTCCTCTACACTCCCCTTGTCAACATGCATTTTGTCCTGTGTATTGCTTACACTGAATTCTGCTATGATCATCCAGTCAAAATACAGAAAAGATACCACATGACTTCAGAAAATTAGTGGGGGTGGGAATTAAAAAATAATGGCTATTGCATGAGATATGTAAATAACCTGTCACTCACAGCAAGGGGGCGGAACAGACTAAGGTTTTTCTCTGTAAGTCCTTTTATTTCACTGTTTATTTCACTGAACAATAAAAGAGGATTGCTCAGAGCTGGATTAACTCTGTGTGGCAAGACCGGGCACAGATGATAGGAAATCTTATACTGTACATTGTGACAGCAAAAAAAAAAAAAAATTGGGTTTACATCCACTCTGAACGCAGGTTTTAAATCGTGTGAGTTCAGCTGTCAGTGTGCTGGAAATGTAAATGAAGCTGTGCATGCGCAGCTTTGTGTGCATTTTCTGCAAAAATTCACAATCTTCTGTAAAAGGCTGAGGTCGATGTACTAAAACTGGAGAGTGGGCGCTGGCAGTGTGAAAGGGCTCTGAATGCACTCGGGCTTTCACATTGGGATTGCAGATGAGGCTTCTTTCAGGCGCTTTACAGGCTTGTTTTTTTTTTTTTTTTTAACGCCAAAGCGCCCGAAAAATGCCCCAGTGTGAAAGGGGCCTTAAAGCGTTTGTTACCCCAACATTTAATATTCCTGATATGTTCCTGCTGTACCATGTACTTGTATGAGAAAGTATCCTCTTCTATTTGTATTGCTGCCTTTATGTGACATCCCTGGTGTTCCTGCCAGTCCCCTGGCTTTCCTATTAAAAACTGACCACACTAAGACCCCTTTCACACTGGGTCGCTTTGCAGGCGCTATAACACTTAAAATAGCGGTTGCAAAGCGACCTGAAACAGCCGCTGCTGTCTCTCCAGTGTGAAAACCGAGGACTTTCGCACTGGAGCGGTGCGCTAGCAGGACGGTAAAAAAAGTCCTGCTAGCAGCATCTTTGGAGCGGTGAAGGAGCGGTGTTTATACTGCTCCTGCCTATTGAAATCAATGGGGCACCGCCGCTATACCGCCGGCAAAGCGCCTCAGGCTCTTTGCTGTGGTTAACCCTTTCTCGGCTGCTAGCGGGGGTAAAAGCACCCTGTTAGCTGCCGAATAGCGCCGCTAAAAATAGTGGTGCTTTGCCCCCGCCCCAGTGTGAAAGGGGCCTTAGCGGGAGAACACATCGTGGTCAGTTCTCGAGCTACTCTGGGAACTCGGTATGCGCTCCTCCAATGATCTGACTTGCCACCATGCATTTTTTCGTCATTCAGTATGCTGTACATGATCTCACAAGGTATAATAAAATGCTGTATATGCCAGGGTTTGACAAATTTGCTTGGAATCTAGGAGCCAGCTAAAAAAGTTAGGAGCCAGAAAACGCGCCCCGTCCCGACGAGCTTGCGCGCAGAAGCGAACACATACGTGAGCAGCGCCCGCATATGTAAACGGTGTTCAAACCACACATGTGAGGTATCGCCGCGATTGGTAGAGCGAGAGCAATAATTCTAGCCCTAGACCTCCTCTGTACCTCAAAACATGCAACCTGTAGATTTTTTTAAACGACGCCTATGAAGATTTTAAAGGGTAAAAGTTTGTCGCCATTCCACGAGCGTACGCAATTTTGAAGCGTGACATGTTGGGTATCAATTTACTCGGCGTAATATTATCTTTCATTTTATTAAAAAAAATGGGGATAACTTTACTGTTGTCTTATTTTTTTATTTAAAAAAAGTGTAATTTTTTCCCAAAAAAGTGCGCTTGTAAGACCGCTGCGCAAATACGGCATGACAGAAAGTATTGCAACGATCGCCATTTTATTCTCTAGGGTGTTGGGATAAAAAATATATATAATGTTTGGGGGTTCTAATTAGAGGGAAGAAGATGGCAGTGAAAAATGACATTAGAATTGCTGTTTAACTTGTCATCCTATGTACAGATACTCCAGTCTCTGCTGTGGAACTCTGCAGCTCCTCCAGGGTTACCTTGGTCTCTGTGCTGCCTCTCTGATTAATGCCCTCCTTGCCCGGTCCATGAGTTTTGGTGTGCGCCCGTCTCTTGCGTTGTTGTACCATGTTCTTTCCATTTGGTTATGATAGATTTGATGGAGCTCCTAGGGATCATCAAAGATTTGGATATTTTTTTATAACCTAACCCTGACTTGTACTTCTCAACAACATTGTCCCTTCCTTGTTTGGAGAGCTCCTTGGTCTTCATGGCAGTGTTTGGTTAGTGGTGCCTTGTGATTAGGTGTTGCAGCCTCTGGGGACTTTCAGAAAGGTGTGTCTATGTAATGACAGATCATGTGACACTTGGATTGCACACAGGTGGACATCATTTCACTAATTATGTGACTTCTGAAGGTAATTGGTTGCACCAGAGCTTTCCATGGGCTTCATAACAAAATGAATACATATGCACGTGCCGATTATCATTTTTGAAAAAAAAAAATTGAAAAATAGTTTTATGCATATATTTTTCTAATTTTTCTTTACCAACTTAGACTATTGTGTTCTGATCATCACATATACCGTATATACTCGAATATAAGCCAAGTTTTTCAGCAGTTTCTTGTGCTGAAAATACCCCCGTCGGCTTATATTCGAGTTACCTTTTTGCCCCTTATCTTCCAGACTTTGGGGACCCGGTACCGGCCGGCCGTAGGTCCCCTGGACCCCAAACTTGGCACACAAGTAGCCCAATTTCTCCTCTACAAGTGTGCATAGTTTGTTGGCTGGGGAGTACCGATTTTTTTTTTCAAAGCCGGGCACCCCTTCCATAGACTCCCATGTTAAAGTGGTTGTAAACCCACTCTTGCAACTTGCACCTACAGGTAAGCCTAGATTAAGGCTTACCTGTAGGTGCAAGAAATATCTCCTTAACCTACAGGGTTAAGAAGATATTTTCACAGAAACGCATGCGTGCCGTAGACAATGGTGCAGGCGCACTGAGCGGTGCCATTTTTGTGAATGGCATTAACTTGGTACCGGCCGGTCATTGGTCCCCCTGGACCCGGAACGTGGCACACATGTAGCCCCAGTTCTCCTCTACAAGTGTGCAACGTTTGTTGTCTGGGGACCTATGGCTGGGGAGCACCGATTTTTCAAAGCCGGGCACCCCTTCCATAGACTCCCATGTTAAACGTCAGTCTAGTTATGGACACAGTGAGGCATGCACACAGTGAGGCATGCACACCCTAGGCCAGTGAATGTGAACCTTGATGTTTTGGAACTACATTTCCCATGATGCTCCACTACACTGCAGAGTACATGAGTATCATGGGAAATGTAGTTCCAAAACATCTGAGGTGCCGAGGTTCGCCATCACTGCCCTAGGCTTATACTTATGAGTCAATACGTTTTCCCAGTTTTTTGTGGTAAAATTAGGTGCCTCGGCTTATGATCGGGTCGGCTTATACTCGAGTATATATGGTAATTCAGATTAAACAAACATTGAACTAAAGGCTGTAATGTAACAAAATAAGTAAAAAGCCAAGGGGGTGAATACTTTTGCAAGGGGCTCTATATGTCTTATTGCCCTTCTATGGAAGAGGCAAACTCCACCATCCTCCATTGATTTGTGTGCTAGGATTAAGAACGTAGATATTTTGGAGTCTCTTACAGCTCGTCTTACCGATATGGTTGAGCAACATAATGCAGCGTGGGAGACCTGGGACTCGCGGGAAGACCCTCCATGAATGTTTTTTGTGTTTTTTTGCTATCTGAGGAGATGGCATGCTCTCGTCCCCCCACCCAGGAGTGTTGAATTCCGGCACCTCTAACTTTTCCGACTTCTTATCTTCTCCATCTTTATTTCCTTCTTCTTTCTGTTGTTATTTTTGAAACTCTGCTAAGAACTCTGAATTGTTTTGGGCTCTTTTACTAGGCCTGCTAAGCTTTGTCTGGTCCCTCTCGGTATCGGCCTTGACGGATGATACTCTTGAAGCTAGATGGCTCATCCTTTAGGTTACCATACATCATTGTTATTTGAAACTGCCCTGCAGCTGCACTACTTTTCTCCCTTTTGATGTTCTTACTTTACATCAGTCTGTTGTGTACCTCATTAGATGTCCTTTGTTGCTTTTGGTTATTCTGTTGTATTTAAAAAAAAAAATAGTCAATTATAAAAGAAAAGAAAAGTTGGATGCTGCATTTGAGGCGTTGCTAAAAAAGTGTTTTATTTCCTATCGTATAATAATACTGCCTTTTATTTATTTATTTTATATATATGTTAATATATATTTTATATATATTATTTATTTTATATATATATTTTATATATATATATTGTATATTTTATATACACACACACTAAATATAAATACATATATGTTTATATATATATATATATATATATATATATATATATATATATATATTAAGGGGTTAGCTCGGTAGCGGGGTGTGTGACCCCTTGGATGGGTTCACCACACACTGAATTTATACAGACTGGCAGTCGAAGACGGTTGAAAACAACGTTTTTGGTTTATTTTTCCATCTTGCTGGAAAACAATTGCAAGCATTCAAACAGCATAAACAAAATCAAACATAAAATAAATCCTTGCCACTTTGGGCGTCTACCTTCCACACAGGAACCTATCTATGAAGTCTAACACAGCCTACTGCTGGGTAGACAGTGCTGGTCATACAGCACAAAACAATAGTCTTTTGATTTTTATCACACAGAAAAAATCAATCCTCTCCTCACCTCCACACAAGACCTTCTGGCACTGCTCTCCTACTCACACAGCCTTAGGAGTGATGCAGCCAATTAGTGGTAATCCTCTGGGCTACTTATAGAGGCCTTAATTGCCTCACTCTGAACAGAGGCTATTTCTCACAGCCGACGCCTAATAATGATTAGTGTATTGTCTAAGCAAGGCAGAAATGTATGTCCCGTTTGTGACAACACCCACAGATTTACCTGACTTCCTGTCACAATATATATATATATATATATATATATATATATATATATATATATATATATATATATATATATATATATATATATATATATATATATATATATATATATATATATATATATATATATATATATATATATATAAATAGATAAATAAAAGGCAGTATTATTATACAATAGGAAATAAAACACTTTTTTTAGCAACGCCTCAAATGCAGCATCCAACTTTTCTTATATAATTGACTTTTTTTTTTTTTTTATATATATGTATTTATATTTAATGTATGTGTGTATATGTGTATGTGTATATGTATGTGTGTGTGTATATATATATATATATATATATATATATATAAAAAAATGCAGAACGTTGATTCATCCAATTCATTGTAATAATCTTTTTCTTTTGGTCAGAACCTGCTAAGTCGTCTTCTACTTCTTTTTCAGCTGCTGCTCTAGGAAACCTGGTTTCAGATCTTGCCGGACTCGGGTATGTTTCTTAATACATAATACATTCTTGCTCCATTAAATGTTGTAGTTTAACCACTTCCCGCCCAGCCTATGGCCGATTTACGTCCGGGAAGTGGTTATGAAATCCTGACAGGACGTTCTAGAACGTCCTGCAGGATTTCATGCCGCGCGCGCCCGTGGGGGCGCGCATCGCGGCGATCGGTGATGCGGGGTGTCAGTCTGACACCCTGCATCTCCGATCTCGGTAAAGAGCCTCCGGCGGAGACTCTTTACCACGTGATCAGCCGTGTCCAACCACGGCTGATCACGATGTAAACAGGAAGAGCCGCCGATGGCTCTTCCTCACTCGCGTCTGACAGACGCGAGTAGAGGATAGCCGATCGGCGGCTCTCCTGACAGGGGGGGTTCGCGCTGATTGTTTATCAGCGCAGCCCCCCCTCGGATCGCCACACTGGACCACCAGGGATGCCCACCCTGGAGCACCAGGGTGGGAAAAAAAAAAAAAAAAGCCAGAAAAAAAAAAAAAGTCTAAATAATAAATAAAAAAAAAAACATAAAGAAAAAAGATGCCAGTCAGTGCCCACAAATGGGCACTGACTGGCAACAATCAGTGCTGCCACCCCAGTGTCCATCAGCGCCACCCCAGTGTCCATCAGCGCCACCCCAGTGTCCATCAGTGCCACCCCACAGTGCCCATCCATGCCCAGTGCCCACCTAGCAGTGCCCATCTGTGCCACCCATAAGTATCCATCAGTGCCGCCCATGAGTGCCCATCTGTGCCGCCCATGAGTGCCCATCTGTGCCGCCCATGAGTGCCCATCAGTGCCGCCCATGAGTGCCCATCAGTGCCGCCCATGAGTGCCCATCAGTGCCGCCCATGAGTGCCCATCAGTGCCGCCTATGTGTGCCCATCAGTGCCGCCTATGTGTGCCCATCAGTGTCGCATACCAGCGCCGCCAATCAGTGCCACCTCATCTGTGCCCGTCAGTACTACCTCATCGATGTCCATCAGTGCCATCTCATCGGTGCCCATTAGTGCCGCCATATCAGTGCCCGTAATTGAAAGAGAAAACTTATTTACAAAAAAATTAACAGAAAAAAATAAAAACGTAATTTTATTTCCAAATTTTCAGCCTTTTTTTAGTTGTTTCGCAAAAAAAAAAAATCGCAGAGGTGATCAAATACCACCAAAAGAAAGCTCTATTTGTGGGGAAAAAAGGACGCCAATTTTGTTTGGGTACAGTGTAGCATGACCGCGCAATTGCCATTCAAAGTGCGACAGTGCTGAAAGCTGAAAATTGGCTTGGGCGGGAAGCTGCGTAAGTACCTGGTATGGAAGTGGTTAAAGGAAAATAAATCTAGAATGAACTAGCCATAGTATATATTTCCAGTTGCATATAAAACCTTAACTGCTTTTGTCGGGAGGATATCGATTCTAATTTAATTGTAACATAGATTTGAAATAAGGAGCTTTCAAAGCTAGTTCATTACCCAGGGTACACTCTGTTTTTCTGCTCTGCTGAGAGAGAAAATGGCAAGCAGCTCATCCATGTATGCCAAACAATAGAAATGGTGGTGGGAAGTGCATTCAGGACCGGCTGCCAGCTACAGCTTCCTCTCCAGCAAGGAAAACCATGAGCATGAGCAGCACTGTAGTGACATTAAAGCGGATGTCCGCTGAAAAAAAAATATTAAAAGTAAGCAGCTACAAATACTGCAGCTGCTGACTTGTAATAGTAGGACACTTACCTGTCCTGGAGTCCAGCGCCGTCCGCAGCAGAGGATGAGCGATCGCTCGTCACTCTGCTGCCCCCCCGCCCCCATCCTCTGTGAGGGAACCAGGAAGTGAAGCGCTCCGGCTTCACTGCCCGGTTCCCTACGGCGCATGCGCGAGTTGCGCTACGCCTGCCGATTGGCTCCCGCTGTGCTCTGGGAGCCGAGTGTTTCCCAGAGCACAACGGGAGGACGGGAGGTGACGTAATGCCCGCAGTTTACCCAAGACTGTGTGGCCGGAAGTGGGTGCAAATACCTGTCTTTAGACAGGTATCTGCACCCCCCTCCCCCTGAAAGGTGTCAAATGTGACACCGGAGGGGGGGAGGGTTCCGATCAGCGGGAGTTCCACTTTAGGGTGGACCTCCGCTTTAACAGATTTTCTATTAGAACCTCAAATCATTGCCTATGTTACAATAGCACGGGTAGGTATTATCTCTAGAGATAAACTGTAGAATTGTGGTTCTCCATATAGCAATTTTCACCTGCTGAGAAAAAAAGGGTATCTGAATGATGGCTGTAGCTGCAAGCATAATCCAGATATATCCACTTCAAGTCCCCGAAGTCACCCGGGGGAAATGGGTAAAGTCCCATTTTATATTCCTACATGGTGTACCACAATACTACATTACCAAATTTAAAAGAGTTGTAAACCATCATGTTTTTTTTTACCTTAATGTATCCTATTGTGTGTTTATTAGAAATCACTAACTAACCAAATACACAATGGGGGTAATTTACTAGAGCTGGAAAGTGCAAAATCTGGTGCAGCTCTGCATAGAAACCAATCAGCTTCCAGGTTTCTTTTGTCAATACTTAACCACTTGCTTACTGGGCACATAAACCCCCTTCGTTCCCAGGCGAAATTTCAGCTTACGGCACTGCGTCGCTTTAACTGACATTTGCGCGGTCGTGCGACGTGGCTCCCAAACAAAATTGGCGTCCTTTTTTTCCCACAAATAGAGCTTTATTTTGGTGGTATTTGATCACCTCTGCGGTTTTTATTTTTTGCGCTATAAACAAAAAAAGAGCGACAATTTAACAAAATATATATATATATTTTACTTGTTGCTATAATAAAAAATAAAATAAAAATACAAATTATTTTTTTCTCAGTTAAGGCCGATACGTATTTTTCGACATATTTTTGTAAAAAAAAAAAAAAAAAAAAATCGCAATAAGCGACTGGTTTGCGCAAAAGTTATAGCGCCTACAAAATAGGGGACAGAATTTTTTTTTTTTTTTACTAGTAATGGTGGCGATCTGCGATTTTTATTGGGACTGCGATATTCCGGCGGACATATCGGACACTTTCGACACAAATTTGGGACCATTCACATTTATACAGCGATCAGTGCTATAAAAATGCACTAATTACTGTATAAATGTGACTGGCAGTGAAGGGGTTAACACTAGGGGGTGAAGAAGGGGTTAAATGTGTATTCCCTGGGTGTGTTCTAACTGTGTGGGGGGAGGGGGTGACTGGGGGAGGTGATCGATGCTGTGTCCCTATGTACAAGGGACACAGATCGGTCTCCTCTGTCCCCTGACAGCACGTGGAGCTCTGTGTTTACACACAGAGCTCCACGTCCCTGCTGTCTTACCAACGATCGCGTGTACCCGGCGGACATCACGGCCGCCAGGTACACGCATCGGCTTCCCAGCGATGCGCCGGGACAGTGTTTACCTGCTGCGCGCCCCCCACAGGCGCGCGCGGGTAATGCTTTTAAATGACGTCCAAAGACGTCCAGTTGGCACTTGAGAGCCGCGCTGTTGACGTCTTTTGTCAATAGCGCGGGTCTCAAGTGGTTAATTGAACAAGCTGAAGTTAGAAGCTGATTTGCTACTATTCACAGCTAAACCAGATTTTGCACTCTTCAGTTTTAGTAAATCAACCCCAATATCTCCTGTTGTTTTTTTTCTTATTCTCTCACATTTACTCTTCTGAATTTCTAAAAAGAAACTGTCTGTTTTCTAGGCTGGCCGGTTATGTGGAAGCAATATCTTCACGGTTGGGTCTGCCAAACCCCGACTTGTCACCTAAGCAAGCAGATATGTGGCAGACGCGTGTTAGTGCACACTTGGTAGGTGGAATGAGATTCTCTTCTTTCCATTTCATGTTTTCTGGCTGGATGTCCCTCAAGTCACCACCGGCAGCAAACTTGGTGTTCTATTATTTTTTTTCTGTAATCAAAGCTTTCTGCATCTATGCAGCTAATCCTACTACTGTCCTGGACAAAGATCCCTTGTGTTTGTGTATAGCCAAATCATTGAAAGGGAAACTATAATGGTTCAGGGTCAGTTTTACAATTTTATGTATTTTTTTTTTTTTAAGAGAATAATATATTTATTTATTTTTAAGACTCATACTTATTTAGGTAGATGCAGCATCTGTCCCCCGCCGGCTCTAGGACTTGGAACCGAGCGATCGAACACCGCTGATTGCTCAGTTTTCAGAGCTCCCTGAACAAAGAGCTACAGACTGTCAGTCACCGGCTCTCTTCTCTGCCTCATCTGCACTCACTGGAACGCTGGGCTGTGGAGGGGGGTGGTGACCGGCTCAGGCTCTCACCGGCTCGCTAAGAGGTTGTGCCAGTCCAGGCATGTGGGCGGTTCCCGACCATATTGTCACGATTTTGCTCCAGCCTCGACCGGCAGGCTTTAACCTGCTGAAAACTGGTCACAGTAGTGCACTTTTGTAATCCACAGAAGTACAGCCAAACGATCTTTGACTGTACTTCTCCCTTAAGGTTTGTATCTGTGCATATGCAGTATTGTACTGTTCGCACTGGCTGATGTGATTCTTCACAGATACTGCCCTGTGTCCTTGATAGCCTGGGTGCAAAAGGACTGGATTAGCTGACCATCATTGAACATAGAAGAGGGAGGCTGTGCTAGGGAGTTTACTCTTCCTGAAAGGAGAAGTCCAGCCTGAGCTTGTTTGGCTGGGCTTCTCCTGTAAATCACAGCAGTGCAATTCGTTTTGTACTCCTGTGACCCGTTTTCAGCAGAGAGCGGTCTGAAGTCCGCTCTCTGCTGACGTCACAGAAATCGGTCCAGGCACCCTGTCATCTTGACAGTGAAGTCTAGATCCGCCAGGTGCCTGGACTGATACCTGTCTCAGGTTCTTAGCGACCCGCTGAGAGCCTGAGATGGCCGCTCCCTGACCCTCCACAGCTCAGCACTCCAGGGAGTCTGAGGGGGCAGAATGTAGAGCTGCTGACTGACAGTCTACAGCTCTCCGTTTCGGGGAGCTGTGAGAACTGAGCCATTGGCGATGTTCGATTGCTCAGTTCTCAGTGCAGAGGCGCTGGGGGACAGATGCCGCATCGGACCGATGCTGCATCCACCTAGGTAAGTATGAGGGAAAAAAAATAAGCATACCAAATTCAGAGGCACATTGCAAGTAAATAATATAAATAGTTTGGCTTCATGTGCATGGCCATACAGCGTACTTAGCCTGCATAATGGTAATCCTGGGAGCCACTGCCGTCACGTACAGCTGCCATTTAGATGCATTAAAAATGATGGCTGTAGGCGGTTGAGCTCCAGGGGTTGCCTAAAACACCCACACTCTCACTGAAATTACACTCGATCTGTGCTTGAAGCATATGCCAGTGCTCATGCTGGGTGCTATAAGCAAACGTCAGTGTGTACAGCTGTTTATAGCAGGGTTTGACAAATTTGCTTGGAATCTAGGAGCCAGCTAAAAAAGCTAGGAGCCAGAAAACGCACCCCGTCCTGACGAGCTTGCGCGCAGAAGCGAACACATACGTGAGCAGCGCCCGCATATGTAAACGGTGTTCAAACCACACGTGCGGTATCGCCGCAATTAGTAGAGCGAGAGCAATAATTCTAGCCCTAGACCTCCTCTAACTCAAAACATGCAACCTGTAGATTTTTTTAAAAGTCGCCTATGAAAATTTTAAAGGGTAAAAGTTTGTCTGCATTCCACGAGCGGACGCAATTTTGAAGCGTGACATGTTGGGTATGAATTTACTCGGCGTAACATTATCTTTCATAATATTAAAAAAAATGGGGATAACTTTACTGTTGTCTTATTTTTTAATTTAAAAAAGTGGAATTTTTTCCCAAAAAAGTGCGCTTGTAAGACTGCTGCGCAAATACGGCGTGACAGAAAGTATTGCAACAATCGCCATTTTATTCTCTAGGGTGTTAGGATAAAAAATAAATATAATGTTTGGGGGTTCTAATTAGAGGGAAGAAGATGGCAGTGAAAAATTACATTAGAATTGCTGTTTAAAGAGGAGTTCCACCCAAATTTGGAACTTCCTCTTAACCCACTCCTCTCCCCCTTACATGCCACATTTGGCATGTAATTTTTTTGGCGGGGGAGTGGGGGCTTCAGCACGAGTGGGACTTCCTGTCCCACTTCCTCCTTCCTGTAGGCGACTAAGCTTAATCGTCTTCAGGAAGTGGCTGCTGTAGGCGATCGCCTAGGACACGTCACAGGTTCTAGGCGATCTCCTGGCCAATTACACGGCGCCGGGCCGCGGCGCTCGCGCATGCGCAGTGCCGCGCCGCTCGCGCATGCGCAGTGGGTGCCCGGCCGTGAAGCCGAAAGCTGTCACGGCCGGGTGCCCACACTGAAAATGAAGACGCCGGCCGGGGAGGGGGGGAGAGGAGTGGAGCCCCGTCCGGCGCGTCGCTGGAGCAGGTAAGTGCCTGTTTATTAAAAGCCAGCAGCTACACTTTTTGTTGCTGCTGACTTTTAATAAACATACAAATGGCTGGAACTCCCCTTTAACTTGTAATGCTTAACTTGTAATACCAACGGCAACCACCAGATGGCACCAGCTCACACATCTGGTGGTAATAACTTGTAATACCAACGGCTCACCACCAGATGGTGCCAGCTCACAAAAAAAAAAAAAAAAATTTGCCCACCTTCCAAACCAAGTCGCCAGGAGGCTATTTCTAGTCGCCCTGGCGACCAGGATTTGTCGAGCCCTGGCCTAAAGTAATGGTAAAATGTGGCACGCGGCCTGCCTGTCAGGTGAGAGAGGATATGAATGGCCTCAGCCTGCTACCTCTACTAAGGCCACATTGACGCGTTTCGCCCCAACCCACCAGGGCTGTAGCGGTGTGATAGCCGCCTATTCTTGTTCATCTCACCATGTGGCTGTGGGTCCTGGGAATGCAATATGCAGGTTCTGCACTCTGTACTGCCATATGCATGGATTAAAAGTAAAAACGTTGCAAGAGCACACTGTACAAAAGAAAAGAAAATGAATTTAGTGCCTCCTACCCTAAAACATTTCAACGAGCAAACATAAATAAAAAAATAGATTTGCTTTTTTTCCCAGAGTCATCTGAAGCTAAAATCAGCGCTGTAAATGTCAGTTGATTAATAGATTCTGACTGGCTGTGACGCAAATCAATATCCGAGGAAATGAGCGTAGTTATCTCTTTATCTACATGCCGGCTTTGTTACTGAATGGAGACAAACCGTCATGGAAATCGTATATTACACACCAAGCATGTAATCCTTATGGCAAAATACCATTACACTCATCTGTTGCACAGAAGGATGATTTGTATTCTATATGGGAAAAAACAAGATGCGCTAAATAAATTAATACAAAATATGATCCCAAACAACATGTAACAAATCAATTCCATAAGTGAAGGTGAGGAAATAGAAGAAATAGAGTCCTTAGGGGGACGGCAAAGCTTCTATTCACCCGTATAGTGAAAAAAAAAAGAGAAGAACCAATTGATCCACAAAAAAGTCCAAGGTTTTAAAAGTGACTATCCCGAAGCAGTGATCCACCACCGAACGCAAATATAGCCTCTTACCGGATGTCCGGCGGTTTCTTAACTAAAAGAAGACCCCAGAAAGCATGTCAAAGATGAACCGTTGAAAATCAGAGTGCAGGTGGGCTGAGCTGGAAACCAATCTTTATCTCATTCCGGTGCTTGCAAACTCGATTGTAAGGTACCATGGAAAAATATATGGGAACCACAATAGTGTAAAACCATAGATACGTTTATTTAAAAAAAGTCAACAACACACTTACATTTCTACAGTGTTATAAGGGCATGTCTAATTGGAGCTCCGGCCGGAAGCTGTCCAAAATGACCCGTCCAAATGGTGAAGAAGTCGTGCAAGTATGCGGGGGGTGATCCGATGCAGCACTCGTTCCGCCCGCCCGGTTTCACGATAAATCGCTTCCTCTGGGGCACGGGTGACACACCAGATCAACCCCCCTTAAATAACAATCCCTATTATGGGATAAAACAGCGCCGCATGCGCACTGACAGCGCAGACCAAGCCTCGATCTGGGCTGCCAGTGAATCGTATTGCTTTGTTGCGCCCCGCGAGCTGAAACCAGCTCAAAACAAATTAAAAGAGGCCTAGTGCATTACAGGGCTGGTGGACCAAGCGAATGGCAATACGGGGTGTCAAAATTGAGCCCCCGTATGCCAGCATCGAAGTCCGATGTACACCGCTCCGGAACGCACAAGCGATACTTCCGCATGACGTCATCGTGCACGCCGACGTCACACGTCGGCGTGAAGACGCGCCAGCTGAAAGCCAATCGCAATGTGGGCCAATTGGATGCATCCCAGTGCGGGTCAAGCCTCCATATGAAATGGGGAAAACGAACCACGCACTGAGTGCAGGGATTGGACAATGACGCCTAACTATGGGAGGCGTAATGGACCAAAATTTAAAATTAAAAACAAAAACGTAAACAACCTCGTTTCTGGGTGATCTTTAAAAGGAAAGCCAGGTGTAACCCCGGAACGATCTCTTAGATCCTCACGTTGCACAAAAATTATAAATACAATAAAGGGCTAATCTACATAAAAAACTTATTAATATGCAAACATAAAATTATATATATAATTATTATATGAAATATTGCCAAAACGTTCTTACATTGTCATGGCAAATAACATAATATAGGCCCTATATTCCATTAAAATTTAAAACATGTATAAAATGGATATATTTAAAGCATCCCTTTAATGTATTCTATATGATCCGTGTTGCCAGCAGGGTCAACATATTGAAGATCCTGGAATTTGTGTAGTCAGATTGTGCACTAAGACTCGTTGTCAATCTGTTTTTCCTCTGGTGTATGCATTATTTACAGCACTGAGATTCACAGAGGAAGCTGCAATGACAGCACATTAGTGTTCTGTCCTGGGACATGAGGACACAGCGACAGGATGACAGAGCAAGTACAACGTATGCACTGCTGGAGCTAGAGGCTCTAATTATCCAGGACTGCAGCTGATGACTTTTAATGAAAGGACACTTATCTGTCCAAGGGACTGGCACCATGCTCACCTGAACCTCTTTTTCGATGGTCTTTGGGTCATTGGCACCAATTTGTTTACTGAGAGCAGCCATCTGTTATATCTTGCGGCTTCACAGCCGCTGGCCTGCTTTGCATGTGCGATCCCCGCTGTGCCTTGTGAATGGTTCTGCAACATCCTGGGACCTGTGATGTTTCCCAGAAGGTTGCAGAAGGGGGATCCACAGGGTGATCTGACCAGAGGTGGGAGTGGGTACCGAAAACTAAAAATTTTGAAGAGGAAGGGGAGGCATAAAGCAGAACTTCCACTTTAGGGTGAAGTTGCGCTTTAAGGCCCGGATTCTCAGTGGAGATACGACGGCGTATCTCCAGATACGCCGTCGTATCTCTGCGTTGCGCGGTCGTATCTATGCGCCTGGTACGCCTAGATTTCCTGTAGATCCGACTGGCGTAACTGTGTTACACCGTCGGATCGTAACTGCATATTTACGCTGGCCGCTAGGTGGCGCTTCCGTCGAATTCTGCGTCGAGTATGCAAATTAGCTAGATACGCGAATTCC
Organism: Rana temporaria; assembly: GCF_905171775.1. NCBI lineage: Eukaryota > Metazoa > Chordata > Amphibia > Anura > Ranidae > Rana > Rana temporaria. Next base: position 392,364,537 of record NC_053493.1, on the reverse strand, counting down.
CGAACGTACGCCCGGCCGACGCAGTAAAGTTGCGCCGTTTACGTTAGGCTTTTCCCGGCGTATAGTTACCCCTGCTATATGGTGGCGTAAGTGCGGCGTAACAATGTTAAGTATGGTCGTCGTTCCCGCGTCGAAATTTGAAAAAGTTACGTCGTTTGCGTAAGTCATCCGTGAATGGGGCTGGACGTCATTTACGTTCACGTCTAAACCAATGACGTCCTTGCGGCGTACTTTGAAGCAATGCACACTGGGAAATTCCACGGACGGCGCATGCGCCGTTTGGGAAAAACGTCAATCACGTCGGGTCACAGAAGATTTACATAAAACACGCCCCCCTGATCCAAATTTGAATTAGGCGGGCTTACGCCGGCCGATTTACGCTACCCCGCCGCAACTTACGGAGCAAGTGCTTTGAGAATACAGCACTTGCCCGTCTTCCTTGATTCCGGTTTTATAATTCCGTAGTCCACACACAACAAGAACCTCTGGTTGCATGTTCTCACGCTGTCCCTTTTACTGAAAGCTTGGGTCCCAAAAGTTTGATGACCTGTCAGTGGCGGGCAGGTCTACCCAAGACGGTTACTAATTTCAGGTTGATACTTGCTGATGCACCCCAACCCTTTACACCTCTGTGGTGTCACTCCACCCTGCATTTTCTGTGTAATCCTGCGGCAGGGAGTGGTTGAAACCAATCTTTAGTATAAAATTAAGCTGGATTTATTAAGGTGTTATTAAAAGAGGTGTAAGATCTAAGAGGGAGCTGGAAACCATATCTGTCGTGGATCCAAATTTTACTTCTTAATGCTTTGAGATACACACATGAAAGAGATCATCTCTGTGTAAATAATATTACCCACGGTATGTGTTGATGTAATAAAAACCTTGGGCTAGATTCATGTAGGGGCGCGCATTGTTACAGCGGCGCAGCGTATCGTATTTACGCTACGCCGCTGCAACTTACAGGAGCAAGTGCAGTATTCACAAAGAACTTGCTCCGTTAGTTGCGGCCGCGTAGCTTAAATGGGGCCGGCGTAAGCCCGCGTAATTCAAATGTGGAAGGGGGGCGTGTTTTATGTTAATGTGTGATGACCTGACGTGATTGACGTTTTTTACGAACGGCGCATGCGCTGTTCGTGTACATATCCCAGTGTGCATTGCTCCCAAGTACGCCGTAACAACGTATTGGTTTCGACGTGAACGTAAATTATGTCCAGCCCTATTTGCGAACCACTTACGCAAACGACGTAAAAAATAAAAAAATCAAAGCGGGAACGACGTCCATACTTAACATTGCGTGCACCTCATAGAAGCAGGAACAACGTTACGCCAAAAAAGCCTTACGCAAACGACTTAAAAAACTACCGCCGGGCGCACGTACGTTTGTGAATCGGCGTAACTAGGTAATTTGCATACTCTACGCCGAAAACGACAGAAGCGCCAACTAGCGGCCAGCGTGAGAATGCACCCTAAGATACGACGGCGTTAGAGAATTACACCAGTCAGATCTTAGGCTAATGTCGGCGTATCTTGCTTTCTGAATACAGAAAGAAGGTACGCCGGCGCAGCTTTGAATTTACGCGGCGTATCTATGGTTACGCCGGCGTAAATCATTGCTGAATCTAGCCCCTTGTAGTTTGACGTTAGACACGTAGAAGGATATTATCTTACTATAGATCTACCGGACAACATCTCTCTGGCTGACAACAATGTTGGGACTCGTTCAAGGACTGCCACTTCTCTGAAAAGCGATCTGTGCTTGGAATGCTTTTCAGCTGTGTTTGACAGGCGACGAGGAAGTGAAATGTCAACTCCTCACTGCCTAATTCAACCCTATATTTGCCGTACTGCCACGCCAAAATCATGTTTGTTGTCGCAACACGGCTCCATAGAACTGAATTGATTGCATTTAGCCAAAACAGACGGGCTGTTTAAGTTTGCCCGTGAAGCACAGCATCGTGCCATGAGTGGCTGTATGTTGTATGAGTAGTTGGTCGCCTCACCCCCCCCCCCCCCCCCCCCAACCTGGAATGAGTCCTAAAACACCCATATTACTCATATTGCCAGGAAACATGCCAAGCCACTAGGTTACATGGGACTTGTTCATTCCCTGACTTGTTCATTCCCCGACTTAGTTGGGGTAGGCGGTACACTTTGGTGGAGGTGGGTCAGCAATGCCCTGTGACCTGACCTTTGACAACCCGCCTTTGACCTTTGGGGGAGGTCCCTGTTCCAATTCCTGAGTCCTAGCCATATTCTTCAATGGGAAACCCTAACCCCAACCCTAGCTGACCTTTGACCTATGAACTTTAACCCTAAGTGCATCTCCACTTAGTGATTCTCCCCACCCTAATCCCCTACCTTTCCCAGATCCCGCTCGGTTTGTTGGAAAAAAACATAAGTACCCTTGGGGGATATTTAGATCTCAAAATGTAACTCAATTAACAAAAAGCGATTTCAGAAGTCACATGTAAACCACGTAACTTTTTTACTGTACTTTCAATGCACTTCTTTCTTTTTTTTTTTTTTAACAAAGTACAACTGACCTTTAAATTAACACCAATACAACTATTATTTAATGTGTTCTTTGTGTCTACTTGCAGGGTAAAGCAATAGGCGTGGCCATCGGCTGCATTTTAGGAATGTTCCCCTTGTTCTTCTTCAAAGACGAGGAGAAAACCGAGAAGAAGAAGAAATGACCTTTTGTATTCCTGTAATACTGTACCTGAGCAGAGTCTGCAACCACCACATCTACCGCCGTCGGAGAGGAAAAAAAAATACTACGATTTGTACCCGGGAACAAAACTCCGCGCAGCATGATCCCCGACTCCTTCATGTACTCTTATCCGAGTTTTCTACAGCGCACAACTGGCAGACTCGATACGCGTCTTCTGTTTCTCTGAAGGTTTCCCAGCACTGGGAAGTAGTCGGTACTTACCTAACATCAGGTCCTCTTGTTTTAGGACTCTTCTAGAAAGTTAAGATCCGCTCATTGTGACACCAACATGGGGAAGGGGGGGGGGAGGGTTGTGGGACTTCCAACCTTTCAGCTGCCGAGGGACTACAAGTCCCTGTATGTTCTGTGGCGACATGCTAATTCTTGTAGTCCCTTATTAACTGGAGGGTTTTAGATTCCCCATGTCTGCGCTCAACATTTACTTTTTATACAATGCAAAATTATGTATTATAAAACTAAGCAAAAATAATCGTAATCATTTGGTTAAGCCAAAACTAATCCCAGTCTTGGGGAGATCCTTGTGGGTTGGACCACCCCACTAGCTTTTGTCTCTTGGGGGCTCTGGCAGCGGCATTGGAGTTCCCAGCTCCTCCCAACCTCTGCAGCCAATTCAAGGGATCTATAAAAAAAAAAAAAACTTTCCTTGAATTTATTCTTTCCTTTTTAGTATGGACAGTGCAGTTAGGGTAGTGAGACTTCCAGGAGGTTTTGGAGGAATGTTAGAAGTAAGGTCCTGCTACTGGAGCCCCTGATGGATAACAAAACTAGCGGCCAATTCAGCCCATGAGATCTGCCTTTAGAGGTGATTTTACTTGTGGGTGGACATCAGTAAAACTACCCAGGAGATTTTTAAGCTCCAAGGACAGGAGATTGACAGTTTCCTCCTTTGCATCCGATTGATATCAGCGTGCTGCAGGTCAAGCAGTTAATATATTGCTGCAAAATGCAATTAAAATCTCTTGTGTAGTTTAGACCTCAGCCTTTAATTTTCCTATTGCTTCCATAATTATAGAGAATATCAGTGGCTTCCTTTTTAATAAGACTCGTCCTTTTTTCTCTTTGCATGTTTTAAATGTTCTTGCATTCACTCTATCTCCAGCATGGCTTAAAGGAGAACGCCAACAAAAAGTCACAATTTGTTTTTGGGTGGAGGGTGTTTTGTATCCAGATCAGTGGACTCCTAGCACTACAATTTTTTTTTGTTATCTTTTATTCACAGAAAGTGTAAATATGGCAAATGATGGTAAGTGAAGGTGAGGAGCTGCACACCGGCTATCAACCCAATCACCATTTATGAGAAATCAGCTTTATGCCGCGTACACACGCTCGGAATTTACGACAACAAATGTTCGATGTGAGCTTTTGGACCGTGTGTAGGCTCCATCGTACATTTTCTGACGGAATTTCCGACAACAGAAATTTGAGAGCTGGTTCTCAAATTTTCCAACAACAAAATCCGTTCTAGTAAATTCCGATTGTGTGTGGACAATTCCGACGCACGTTTTTTTCCCCGTTACCAGTCTGGCTGCTGTGTTCTTGACGACTTCTAGACGCAAAATTTGGTATTTGGGCAGTCCGAGGTAGAGGGAGTTTGCATAGTCGAGTCGGGAATTGATGATTGTTCCAACTACTACTGCTGTGTCTCCTTCCGGGGTGAAAGGGATGAGTCTACGCAGCAGGCAGAGAAGGTAGTGAGATCCGCTGACTACTGATCCTATTTGTGTGTCCATAGTCATGTCTGAGTCAAAGATGACTCTGAGGCTTTTGACTTTGGTGCTTGGGGTGATGGTTTGTCCAAGGGTGGTGGGTGGTGTGCATGCTGTCCTAGAGTTTCTCTTTCGGTATATGATTAGGCTGATAGTCCGTTTCAGCAAGGTTGAGCAGGCCCTATTGGAAGTCGGCACCCAACAGTACTGGAGTCTCAGGGCTGTTCTGTATGATTGTGCTTGGAGCAGTGCTCTTTGCTTATTTTAGGGTCACATACTCCAAAATTATGTTGCTGGTTTGGATTGGCTGAATCGCTCAAGACTTGTCTCTTTGGATTCTTGCATTAATAATAAAGCTCATTTGACCTCTTTATACTATTTTAGCTAGAGCTCCCCCACCACTCCTCCTTCCTTGGCCGCTGCTGCAAAATACCTTGGTGCTTCCAACTATAAAGGAGCATGTGTCCTCCTCCCATGATCAGACCAAGAAGCGTATTGCTAGGCCCAGGTACTGTCACATGATGGTTGGGTAGATGTCAATTCTCCATCTAAGCTTCATCATCAGGTGTTTTAGTAGCTAAGAAGGGGCAGCAGGGGAACACTGGAGAGATGACTATAAAGGTGGTCATGGGGTGGGCAAGGTAAAAGAGTCTCTAAGATTTTTAGCATTTGTGTGCCAAGCTTTGCCTATCCTATTTTTTAAAGGGGAATTATGTATTCTAAACTCCTTCACTCAGCTTGAAGACTGGAACTTCGTTTGAGGCTCCAAGAAAATCTTGCATCAAGCCTACTCCATGGATGACACGGTGTGTCTGATTCCACCTATATCCAAAATGTCTATTTTTCGGGGAAATGCCCTTGCAAAGATTACTGATGGCAGTTTTTAGACAGTCCTAACTTCCTTGTTCTTCTCGATTTCGTCCTTTGAATCCTAGTAATATCATGGGCCCCCAGGTCAATATTATCCACCACCCAAGACCAAATTATTGGCTATGTTTGTAAATCCCCTTTAAGCGGGACTTGATCTGCTTTGCAATGTTATTATGTTCATGCCTTAGTTTTTGGAGAGAAACTACAAAGTTCAACTGTTTTCCAGTTTAAAATATTTACCTGTGTTTTTTTTTTTTTGTTTTTTTTGGGGGGATAAAATTAAAAAGATAATATATTTATTTCAATGTTAAAAAACTACAAATGTTTGCTTTTATGACAGCACAAGTTTAGGTAGATGTTTAATATGAAGGTATAGTAATAGCATATAGGTATGTGGTAGATAATTTTATATTGTGAAAGAAAGTGTTAAATGGATATTGAAAGCAATTTTCTGTGCTTTATAGCAAATACAAATTCTGTCACAGCCCATATAGAGGTTTACTATGTGATGTAAAAGGCACCCATACCTGAAAGAGAACTGCTTAGGAGTTGGCTAATGCAAGAACTAGAATATTCAATCCTAGTCCGGCCATAGATGGAGCAGGAAAGAAATTGCCCCATTAACACAGACCGTTTTGACAGGGGAATCCCTCCCGCCGAGCCATTGTGTTCTCCCGGTGGGGGGAACTGTCCAGTCGAGAGAAGAAAGTGATTATTGCTAGCGGCTACAACAAATCCGGAAGGCTAGTTGTATCCAAGGGGATCAATCCACTTGGGTACATTCAGCCTTCCCATACGTGGTTTGAATCTTGGCCGGTTCCTGCTGGACCGGCCTGAGATTCAAACCGTCTATGGCTGGCTTTAAAGAGGAACTAAACTGTGGAAGCTGTGCCCATAAGAAGGCAGGGAGGCAGTATTGTGGTCCCTTTGCAGCTGATCTTTTCCCATTGCTGACTTGTTCTGCACTGTGTCTGTGTAGAGCCGGCCATCTTGATAAAGGCAGGGCTTTCCTTCCTTATATTACAGCCTCCAGCAAAGAGATCAGTGAGAAGCATAGCAGTGACATCCCTAAATCTCACTACAAGCAACCCTAACCAGCAGTGCCTAAGATCTTGCACTATACAGCTATGAAACTGTAGGTAAAGGAGTTTGTAGATACACTCAAATACCAGGGGCGCTGCTATTTTCCAGAAGGAATTCCACACCAAACATACATTTTTAAGGGTACTGCGTAGGCACAATGGACATCTCTACATTTTTCCTATAACATAGCAAATCTTCACTTCCTCCCAACTCTTGAAAATGTATAGGCATGTCAAAATACCAGCACCTCGAAAACTTAGTATGATTTTTTCGACAGTTATGCACACTTAATAGCTGGGAGGAATGGAGTGATTTTAGTCAAAATAGTCTTGTTAAAATTGACCTCTTAGTTTTGCAGTGTTGAGCTGCTTAGGCAATATGTTGTTGCGAAATAGAAAAATCTATCTATCTCACAAGCTAATCACCTCTACCTAATGAGCACAGATTTTTTTTTTGTTTTGGTCGCAAGGACCATCAAAAAACACTGACTGATCAATACGATCACCCTCCTCTCTAACACACTATCCCAAACACTAATTATAACCCACTAAGCATGTATACACAGGAAGCCGGGAGAGGATGGGCCTTCGCTGATTAGGGGTAGCTTGGTGGGCATCCCGTGACTCCAAGGAACTTACGTGTTTTTTTTTTAAAGGTAGATTTTTATTTTATTTTTCAAGCAAATTTCATCTAAGCAGTGATACATGGCTAGAGGCTAATTTCCTTACAAATAATTTTGCAGCTAATACATTTTTTTCCAAAATCACTTTTCTAAATAAGAGTGTTCACTTATAATAATTTAGAATGGAATATTCAGATTCTTGCATAAAACCAATTGTAACTGGTTTTCTTTAAAACAAAACAAAAAAAAAAAAAAAAAAAAACTTCAGAGGGCTAAAAAGTCAAAAGCCAAGATGCCATGTACTGCCACCAGTTGAAGAATCCTGATTGGTGCCCCGTAATGAATAACACTTTGGTGACCCAGTCTAACTTCATGTTTTGTTGATTTTCTACGTGAAATGTTGGCACAGCCTCTACAGGGGACAAAAGTAAATTGAACCCGTATATTGAGTGGACTGCGCAAAGTTAAAGACGCACTGTACTGCATGGATAATAAGGTGCCTGATGTTGGCTGCCCAGCACTCCCCTGCTACCATGGCCTATTATGGAAGCCCCCTAAAATCGTTATATTCAGTTCTTGCCCAGGACCTTCGTTATGACCTCTACCACAGCTCGTGTCAGCCTGGAATGATGATATTGCATTGGAGCAAACAGGGCCGTTATAAAAATTGGGTGGACTGAGGGGAAATATCTTGCGCCTATTAAAACGTCAACCAGACCTCTCAAGAATCCAATATGTTGTTTACATCCCACTGCCCTTCACTGCAATTGACATACATCACTACACTACGTTTAAGAAGAAGGGTCCCGATTACAGTAATGGCCAGCAGGATATATGCAGGGCATAAAAGGCGAAACACCTGGAATTTAGAACTCCATTGGTGGGTCCAGAGAAGCTGTCCCATTTTTATTATGGTAAAAGGAGCCCCGGGAGCTTGGAAGAGGAAAGACCTAGATTTGACAGTCCTTGGTGGGATTTATTATTCTTTATGCGTATATACTCAAGTTTATATAATAGCTGCGGGCGGAATATGACACTCGAAGAAAGGGCCTCAAGTTGACCGGGCATGCTGAGACCACCAATCATCAAACCATGCTGGATTTTATTGTGGCCACACAGGAAAAAAAAAATTAAAATGGTGATTGACACAAAACTGTTCTTGGATTCTGTATTGCCGTTAGAGATGTCTGTTTTACATTCATCTTCAAAGAAAACTTTCTAGAAAAGGTGGGTGTTTGGGATTTTAAAGGTGCATAATTACAACAACATGCTATATGAAAAAATATTTATTTATAAAAGTTAAAAATAACAAAATAAGTAAAAATCCATCCAATGATACAATACAGTTTCAAGAAGGTGCAAGCTGAAAAATTCTCTACGTTTCGCCACGATTAGTAGCTTCCTCAGGACTCGGAGAATTAAATTCTCCTGAGGAAGCTACCAATCATGGCAAAACATGTAGAGAGATTTTTTGGATGGATTTTTCTTATTCTGTCATTTTGTACTTTTATAAATAAATATTTTTTCATTTATCATGTTGTAATTATGCACCTTTAAAATCCCAAACCCCCACCTTTTCTAGATTGTTACCAATTAAGGGGATGCGGTGCCAATATTAATAATAGATAAGTAGATAACTCTTCTCCTTTTTAAAGAAAGCTTGTCAACATGGTTTCTGATAACACCACCCAAAATGTTGAGGACCCCCCAACCTGTGCAGTGAATCCAGATTATTTAAGCGTATTTTTTTTTCTGATTTAGACAAGCCCTGCCATTCAACCATGCCATATCACAACTTCCTTCACAGAGAGGATAGCACTTGGGCAACCATCCACCACCTGAATGTACTTCTCTAATCCTAGCGGAAGGGATTACTTTAAGAGTAGTTGAAGATTGCCTTATATAGAAATATAGTCCACCCTAGTCTGATCATGTGACAGGTAAAACTGATGTCTTCCCGGAGTCCTCGCCATCCTATCTGTGTGACAGTATGTGCTTTGAAGGACTTCTTATTCTATATGATCTACAGCTTCAATACAGAAATGTTCTGTGTAATCAGCAATTCTGTCTTGTTAGTCGGGGAATGTTTTTCTTTTGTTAAACTGACTCCTTTCTTGTTTTTATTAAATGTATATATGAACAGTTGTCCTGAGAAAATAAAACGGATTTACCTTGTACTTGCACTGTGTTTGTCTTTTGTGTTTCATTCGAAGGGAATCTAAACCCATAGTTTTTCCCCTTTTGTGTATTTATTATGTATATCCATTTTCTGACCGCCCTATAGCAGATTTACTGCTACAGGAAGGCCGTTCTGAGCACAATCATTTATATGAATGAATGAATGAATGAAAAACGTATAAAGCGCGGCGCATGCGAACTGAATCGCCAGTGGTCTCCAAACTGTGGCCCGGGGGCCAGATGCGGCCCTTTGCTTGGATTTATCTGGCCCTTGGGGCACTATTTCCATTACCATTGGCACCAACAATGGGGCACGATGACAACAATGATGGAGCCAAATTCCTTCCTATGAAGCTAATGATGGAGCTCTATTCCTCCCAATGACATCAACAAAGGGGAACAATTGCTTCCACTGACACCAAAAAAAGGCATCGTTTTCTCCCCACTGACATCAGGACCTGTTCTACGCCCAGTGATCACAGTCTGGCCCCCCTAATGTTTGAAGGACCGTATACTGGCCCTTTGTTTCAAAAGTTTGGAGACCCCTGATATATGCTGTATGTGATTCTGCCCTTCTGCATAGGGGATGCGTGCCACCAGTGCGCCACTTCTGCTGTGATTAGTCACAGCAGATGCCCGATCAATGGGTGCTGGCCAATAGATGTCCGCTGGCACCCAGTGATTGGCGAGGAGAGACACGGGACAGAGTTCTGCCTATAAAAAATGAGGCAGAGCTCAGTCCTGTCAGCGGGGATGTGCTGGATTTTGTTTCCCTTCAAAACGGGGAAAAAATCCAGCACATCCCTTTAGTAAACACACTGGTAAGGCATACATTTAACCCTTTTATCACCCTAGATGTTTAACCCCTTCCCAGCCAGTATCATTAGTACAGTGGCAGTGCATATTTTTAGCACTGATCACTGTATTAGTCATACTGGTTTCAACAAAGTGTCAGTTAGTGTCAGACTGTTTGCCGCAATATTGCAGTCCCGCAGAGGTGTTCAAACCCACCAAAAGAAAGCTCTATTTGTGGGACAAAATTACATAAATGTAATTTATAGACAGTGTTGCATGACCGCACAATTGTCAGTTAAAGTAGCGTAGTGCTGTATAGCAAAGAATTGCCTGGTCATGAAAGCGGGGGGTAAATCTTTCAGAGGGTAAGTGTATATTCTACGAGGTCTGTTATGCAAAAGTGGCCAGAAATGTTTTTATTAACTTGCATAGTTGGTTCAAATTTCCCATGTTGGTAGAGTAAACCTTCCTCTATAGCCCCTGTCTGCAACCCGTCAATGTCGATCTACCAGTCAACCTCGGGCAAGTGACTGGTGGATTGCGATCTTGTCCCTGCCTCACCAACCTGCAACTGGCAGAGCTGAGAAAGGAAGCAGTGAGCTGCTGGGAACCTGTCAAAAGCCAGCAAAGGCAATCCCTGCCCCCGCAGCATGCCCTTTGCTTACGTGCGGCTGTGGGGCGGGGAAAGCCTCTGCTGCCTATAAAGCTGGTAGGTTTGGGCTGCGGAGAGGAAAGCCTTTGCCGCCTATGACAGCGGGAGGGTTCAGGCTACGGGGCAGAGAAAACGGTTGCCGCCTATAACAGCGGGCAGGTTCAGACTGCGGGTGGGGAAAGCTGCCGTCTATGAAAGCGGGCGGGTTCAAGCTTTTGTCTGAAGACATCCAAGCTCCTCCCTGGAGTGTAGTGTGCTGATCTCCTCCATCCCCTCCTCTTCAGTCCATCAAAGTGCTTATGGATGACATCATGTGGGATGGAAGAGAGAAGGGCTGGCTGGGGTCAGCACTAGAAGAGTTAAAACTGCCACAGTAGCTTGCACTGCTGTGCATGAGGTAACAATTTTTTTTGCCATTCTGAGTGTCCTACCCTCTTGATACCCCCAGTGGTGTGCCCGCTTTAGGCCTCCAGTGGTGTACCCCCCTTAGGCCCCCAGTGGTGTGCCCAATGCGTTATCTTGGCCTAGGCTGCCAAGATAATAGTAAACAGGACAAATAGAGAGGGGGAATCTCCTTAACACAGACAGCAATATAAACTGACAGATGTTCTAATCTACTCTACTCTATCAAAAACAAAAAAATAAAAGTTTTGCCTTTAGTTATACTTTATGGCAGGGGTGTCAAACTGGCAGCCCACCAGCTGGAAGAACCAATGCCTGGAAGAACCTCAAGCTTTTTCTTGGTGCACCTAACATGGCTTTACACAGGTTCATCGCTTTCTTTCTTCCCGCCATTTCCAACCTGAGAAGCCATTCGAGAGACGCATGAAGCCCCACCGAAGGAATATTTTTGCTTCCCCCAATTGAAGCATTGGATCTCTGCTCTTTGCCGCACATCCGCACATCCACCTATCCATTCAACAAGATTCATTTTGAGCACACGTGCCAACACACTCTGGGGTCCTCCGTCACATTTTTGTTATTTATGCCTCCCTGAATGGCCGCTCATCTTCAGCATCCCTCACTTACATGTCTCATTGGGAGTGGAACCTCCAGTCTTCCATAGATCTTGCAGACTGAAGTAAGGTATGGACAATGATTGCCAAATGTCCTTTCAACACAAATACACTCGAGGCTGCGTATAGGGTTCTTCTGAGGTGGTATTGGGTCCCCACTCGGGTTTCCCATGCCATTGTCTATGGGTGGAGTGACAGCTGCTTTTAGAATTGTGGTCAGTTGGGGGATGGGTTGACAACGTGGTGGTTCTGCCTGAGATTAGTAGGGTTTTGGCCTAGGGTGTTTGGTCTACTTCAAACTCTATTCCATATGACTATGCGCAAGGATGCCCAGTTGGGCTTTCTGCATTGTCCCATACCTGGCCTGTATGCTTACCAACAAAAGCTGGTCATCTATTTATCTCGGCTAAATGGACTATAGCCCAGGCCTGGAAGACCTCAAACATTGCCTTCCAGAGGGTGAGGGCATGGATGACTGCTCTGATGCATAATGCGTATATGTCCAGTATTTTGAATGACTCCCACTCTATATTTCTTAGACCTCTTACACATTGAGGCGTGGATCCGCGGTGACGGTATAGCCGCGCTATTTGTAGCGCTGCTATACCGTCGTATTTACCACGATATTCAGGCGCTAGCGGTGAGGTTTTAACCCCCACTAGCGGCCGAAAAAGGGTTAATACCGCCCGTGTTGCGGGCGGTATTACCGCGGTTTCCCATTGATTTCAATGGGAAGGAGCGGTGAACACACCGCTCCTATACCGCGGTAAAGATGCGGCTAGCGGGACTTTTGGAGCGCTCCTCTTCAGTGTGAAAGCCTTCGGGCTTTCACATTGAACACTACAGGGCATGATTTTTCATGCGGTATAGCAGCGCTATTTTTAGCGCTGTACTGCATGAAAAACGCCTCAATGTGAAAGGGGCCTTAAGGTTTGGGAACTGTGGATCTCCTACGTGTTCCCCACACTTCTCCCAGCTTGCTTGGGCCATCTATGACTACCAACTGCTATTTCCTCCTTTTTCTCTCTTCCTCCTGATCACCCTTTCTTCTTCTATTTGCTTTTTTCCTTCCCCTCTGGTTTCTTCCTACCCATGTCTTTGGGCATCTGTATTCCTCCCGAGAGCTTGCTCCCTTGGGTAGGTCCTTCTTGAGACGCCACCAACCCTGTCCTAGAGTCACGATTTTCACTATTGTTCGATATCCGTTCCATCCCTGTGACCCAGTGTTGCCTAATATTGGCTACCATGTGTATGATTCTTTTTAGCAGCCATTATGTTTTTCATTACATGTCTGGCCCCTGGGCATTTATGTGCTTATTTCTGCTCTTGTTGAATCACTAAAAAAACTGATGTAAACAAAAGGCACCCTTTCCTCTATGTTCTTCTGCCCCTCGGGCATAATTTTACTCTACTTCTTAGTGTGCATTTAGCCAAAATGCAAATACCCTTTTTTATTTTTTTATTTTATAAGCTGTGGTAGAGTAGGGATTAGAACCTCTGGGCCAGATTCACAAAGAGTTACGCCGGCGTATCAGTAGATACACCGACGTAACTCGGAATCTAAGCCCGTCGTATGTTTAAGTGTATGCTCAAACTGAGATACACTTAAACCTGCCTAAGATACGACGGCCTGCGCCGTCGTAGCTTAGGGTGCAATATTTACGCTGGCCGCTAGGTGGCGCTTCCATTGAGTTCGGCGTAGAAAAAGCAAATGAGTAGATACGCCGATTCACGAACGTACGCTTGCCCGTCGCAGTAAAGATACGCTGTTTCCGTAAGAGGTTTGGCGGCGTAAAGATAAACATGCCCCCTAGGTGGCGTATCCAATGTTAAGTATGGCTGTCGTTCCCGCGTCGCAATTTGAAAATTTTACGTTGTTTGAGTAACTCTTCCGTGAATGGGGCTGGACGTCAATTACGTTCACGTCGAAACCAATGACGTCCTTGCGACGTCATTTGGAGCAATGCACACTGGGATATTTTACGGACAGCGCATGCGCCGTTCGGCGTGGGGACGCGCATCATTTAAATGATACACGCCCCCCCTACCCGCCAAATTTGAATTCCGCCAGGTGATTTACGCTACGCCGCCGCAACTTTACAGGCAAGTGCTTTGTGAATAAAGCACTTGCCTGAAAAACTTGCGGCAGCGTAACGTAAATGAGATGCGTTACGCCAGCAGAAAGATCCGCTGATCTTTCTGAATCTGGCCCTCTGTGTTTTTTTTATATTGCCAATGTTTCTACTTGGGGGATCCACATCTCTATTTTTCTTGGTGTCCATGACAGAAAGTGATAGTCCAAAATGTTTTGATGGTCACTAGAACAGGCGGTGAGAGGGAATCATCCTTTGGAGACACCAGTACAGGAGAGTTATCCAACACAGGACTTCCCCATACTTTGGAGAGCACCCTGTTGTAACTCTGGGATGGAAGGCATGAAATCACCCCGATAGGTCACCAAAAAAAAAAACATTCCCCAGTCCGACACTAAAAAATAAGTGTTGACTATAGATATATTGCTCTGCTAAGATTTAGCTTCTCAGTCAGCTGATCTATGAGTTCTGTAACATGCAGATGAGGTTTTATCAGGTGAGATTTCGATCACAATTAGACTAAACCTAACCTGGAGTAACTGTAGCCATTGTGACATCTACTGGCTGTTAGGTAGTATTACACAAGTCATATTTTTGACAGTGAATTTAAAGCAGAACTACATTGCAAAATATTCACCTCCAGCTTCCAAAGATGTGATGGTTACATCCCTTGCCGGCCGCAGTCATCTTCTTTTCTGGCTACTTTCAGATGCTGGGTTTTCAGCCTCTTGATTGGCTAGCTAGGGATGACATCATCCCATACAAGCAAGCAGGAGTCAATCATCCTGGTACAGCTGGAGTGTGCCTGAGAATGTATGCTGAGCAGCATGCAAGTGTGTCTTAGGCTAGGTTCACACTGATGTGGCTCTGCGAGCCTCATCTTGCATGGGCATGGCAGCACATCCATTTAAATAAATCACGGGGACAAGGTCCCTGCTCCATTTTTGGAATCGCAGCCCACACGGGAATTGCAAGTGCAGGTGGTTGCAGCTATGGCAACAGTTGTCGACCCGCAGCGGGAACCACCTGCACAGATGTGATCCTTGAGAGGAGATATGATAGATTATATATATATATATATATATATATATATATATATATATATATATATATATACCTCAATGGTGATCCCAGCATAGGAAGAAAACTATTCAGTCTCAGGGAGTAAAGGAAGACACGGGCCACTCAATGAAATTGGATGAGAAGTCACTTAAAGTGGTTGTAAAGCCTTAAGGTTTTTCAACACAATGTATTCTATGGTAAAAAAAAAAAACTTCTGTGCTGCAGCTCACCCCAAGACTCCCCCCCCCCCCCCTTTTCTTAATTGAGCCCGAACCGATCCAGCCGCTGTCGCTCTCCTTAATGGACAGATTGATAGCAGCATGAGCCTTTGGCTCCTGTTGCTGTCAATCAAAAGCTGTGGCACGAGAGGGGGGGGGGGGCGAGTGTGTCAATGGACCCAACAGCAGGACTGGGAAGCAAGCCTGCACGGGTGCCCCCATGGAAAGCGGCTTTCGGTGAGGGCACCTGATTAAAAGGAGGGGCCTGGAGTGCTGGTGGCGGACCCCAGAAGAAGAGTATCGGGGTTGTTCTGTGCAGGGAAGTATGTTAAAAAAAAAAAATTAACGTTTACAGCCACTTTAACCTTAAAGCGGAGTTCCACACAAAAATAGAACACGCAGCGCGACTCGCACATACACAGTAGGGAACGCAAGGCTTTATTTAAAGCGGAGTTCCAGCCACAATTTCACTTTTTAAATATAAATATCCCTGTAATACACAAGCTTAATGTATTCTAGTAAAGTTAGTCTGTAAACTAAGGTCCATTTTGTTAGGTTGTTACAGCATTTAGACACTTTATAAAATAGAAATTGACTGGGGCCATCTTAAGTGTGGGCATCATGAAGCCAGACTGTATGACTTCCTGGATTTCAGCCTTGCAGATCTCGCACATGCTCAGTGCTGCACAAGCAGTGTAATGGACAGTACAGGTGCTGAAACCTAAGTCACATGATTCTTCGAGACTGGGGAGTGCACAGACTCCTGTAAAGTTACACCCACTACATTCCCAGGAATCTGTGCGGTGTAGGTTAGGAAGCTTAAGCACCTAGGTGCAGGAAGAGGGAAGATTAACTATTCTGCCTAGCAACAACACTTTGAAGGCATCTAAAAAAAAAAAAAAAAAAAAAATTCTTAAAGGACTAATGACATTTTTTTAAAACTACTGATGTAATGTTATATTTATGGGTGGAACTCCACTTTAATGATTCCCTCACCGAGGATGGCGCCGGGGGCAGCCGAGAGCCGAGCGATTGATCGTCCTCGGCTGCCGACATCGCGGGCACCCTGGACAGGTAAGTGTCCATTTATTAAAAGTCAGCAGCTGCAGTATTTGTAGCTGCTGGCTTTTAATAGAAAAAATTTAGGTAGACCTCCGCTTTCAGCTGCCTAGGGAATTTTTCGCTGTCAGGGCAGTAAGGATATTGAACTCCTTTCCACAACTGGTGGTGTCAGCGGGAAGCATTGATAGTTTTAAAGACTCTTGGATGTGCATCCTTTTTTTTTTTTTTTTTTTTTTCAAATAACAGTTTTTATTTTTACATTTTTGTCATGGACATACGCAATGCATTACATGTATACATAAACAGGAAGGTACAGATTTTAGCAGGCACCGTTTGCTGTTAGATAATCACTCCTAACATCAGGTGTTTTACTTCCATAGGGATCTCATCAGATCATGTAGGCATGTTTGCCCATAGTTTGCGAGGGACATGTGTTCAGTATTTTGTTAATGTTGGATATTAAGCCCTTCTGGGCAGAGCCCGCTAACACTAGATTCTCAAAGGGGGTTGGAGGGGAAATTTGCAGGTTTGGGCAAACGTCAGGGCATAATGGCGGATTTGGAGATGCCCATAAAACTCCTGGCATGGCAGATCAAATTTGGCGTGAAGTTTGGCAAAAGGCAGCAGTTCGCGAGACCGGGGATCCACTAGGTTCCCAAAGTGAAATGGATTCCGCGTAGTCCACGGCGAAGACATTTGGTGGGTAAGGCTATCTGGCACCTTGGAATTGTAGACAAATGAGGTCAGGAGTGAACTGTCAGAGGACAACTTATGCCGATGTGTCAATTTGCGCCATATCCACCTGAATGTGCATCTTGTTGAACACAATATACAGGGATATGGGAAATGATTATTGACATGAACACACATATCACCTACACAGGTTGAACTGGATGGACTAGTGTTTTTATTCTACCTTACTAGCTATATAACCTAGCTTATTGCAGAAGAGAGACATAGAGAGGTTTATTTACTAAAACTGGAGAGCGCAAAAATCTCAGCTCTGCATAGTAGCCAATTAGCTTTCACTTTTTTTTTGATGTCACAATGTACTGTATAAGATTTCCTATCATCTGTGCCCAGTCTTGCCACACAGAGTTAATCAAGCTCTGAGCAATCCTCTTTTATTGTTCAGTAAAATAAAACGGATTTACAGAGAAAAATTGACTTAGCACAACAAAATTATACTTGGTTCTGTATTGTCTAAAAGGGGTGGTACTGGGAGGTGGGTAGGGGATGGAACCAAGGGACGTTGCTCGGAGGTGGGTAGGAGCAGAGAAAACAAGTGACTCGGAAAAGAGGAGTTCCTGCACCTATTGTCTGAGAAAAAAAGCCCTGGTTCCGTGTATTAGGAGAGGACTCGGCAGACATGTTAGAGACTTAAAAACATCTAACTATACCTAAGCTGAACAGCCCCCACCTGCACTCAGCAGCTCAGTTGTTTTCTGCCTAGTGTAGGAGAAGGACCTGGCCAAAGGCTGCGGACATGACACAGGAGGTGGACAGAGGCTGCGGACATGACATAGGAGGGGGACAGAGGCTGCGGACATGACATAGAAGGGGGACAGAGGCTGCGGATATGACATAGGAGGGGGACAGAGGCTGCGGACATGACACAGGAGGGGGACAGAGGCTGCGGACATGACATAGGAGGGGGACAGAGGCTGCGGACATGACATAGGAGGGGGACAGAGGCTGCAGCCTGCGCACATGACACAGGAGGGGGACAGAGGCTGCGGACATGACATAGGAGGGGGACAGAGGCTGCGGACATGACATAGAAGGGGGACAGAGGCTGCGGATATGACATAGGAGGGGGACAGAGGCTGCGGACATGACACAGGAGGGGGACAGAGGCTGCGGACATGACATAGGAGGGGGACAGAGGCTGCGGACATGACATAGGAGGGGGACAGAGGCTGCAGTCTGCGCACATGACACAGGAGGGGGACAGAGGCTGCGGACATGACATAGAGGCTGTGGACATGACATAGGAGGGGGACAGAGGCTGCGGACATGACATAGGAGGGGGACAGAGGCTGCAGTCTGCGCACATGACACAGGAGGGGGACAGAGGCTGCGGACATGACATAGGAGGGGGACAGAGGCTGCAGACATGACATAGAAGGGGGACAGAGGCTGCGGATATGACATAGGAGGGGGACAGAGGCTGCGGACATGACACAGGAGGGGGACAGAGGCTGCGGACATGACATAGGAGGGGGACAGAGGCTGCGGACATGACATAGGAGGGGGACAGAGGCTGCAGTCTGTGCACATGACACAGGAGGGGGACAGAGGCTGCGGACATGACATAGAGGCTGTGGACATGACATAGGAGTTGGACAGAGGCTGCAGTCTGCGCACATGACATAGGAGGGGGACAGAGGCTGTGGACATGACATAGGAGGGGGACAGAGGCTGCGGACATGACACAGGAGGGGGACAGAGGCTGATGACATGACACAGGAGGGGGACAGAGGCTGCGAATCTGATAGTGGCCTCCTCCCCTGTCCACCATCATATTACTTCTCCACATCATCAGTATGCTGTGTCCTCCTCCTGTGCCCCTTTCACCTCTCCACAGGTCAGGGCAGCTCTGACCTGTGGAGAGGTGAAAGGGGCACAGGAGGAGGACACAGCATACTGATGATGTGGAGAAGTAATATGATGGTGGACAGAGCACATCAGTCTCTGTCCCTCCCCTGCATGCCACGGCTTCACCCTCCGGGCTCCCAATGATGTTCTCCTCTCACTTGATATCCCCCCAGTTTTACTCTCCTCCTCCTCACCCCTGCTTGGCCTCGAGTCCTCCTATGGCGAGTGAACCTGCACGAGCCACCGAATAGCGACCGCCATAGTGTCCCGGGCGGCGCCATTACGTTACTGCGCATGCGCCGCCCGGCCAAGCGCATACAAGCTTTTCCGAGCCCAGCCGGCTTCGTAACGGTGCATGCGCAGTTGCATGGTCGGCTTGTGGTCATCTTATTTGCGGGCACCCGATGCCTGTAGCTAACTTTAACGGGCACCCCCCGAAAAGGGGGTTAAACTTACGGGCTGCCCGTAAATTTACGGATGGTTGGCAACACTGGCACAAAGCAAAGTCCATAAAAACATGGATGAGCAAGTTTGGGGTGGAGGAATTTGACTGGCCTAGACAGAGTCCTGACCTTATTGGGAGAGAACATCTTTGGGATGAGTTGGTGCAGAGACGGCCAGGTCTTCTCATCCAACATCAGTGCCTGACCTCACAAATGCGCTTCTGGAAGAATGGGTAAACATTGCCATAGACACACTCCTAAACCTTGTAGACAGCCTTCATAACCTTTTACAGTGGATTGCGACAGACAGTCCTACTTTGAGCACTGAATGTTTGCACCCCCTTGTCGGCTTGTTCGGCGGTGAGTTTCTTTTACATTTCTTCTTATATATGCCTGTTGTTTAGCTTTGCTGTAAAAGTTACAGTAATAACACAATATGTTTCCTTTTAATAAAAATCATTTTATTTAAATGATTATTTTATGCAGCTTTACAGAATAAACAGATGTATCTCGGGGAAATCCAATTTATTTTCTTACTTTAATTTTACGTAACACTTTTTATTTCTTGTTTGCAGTTATATTAATAATTTAGGAATTACGGTGTCTATCTCTCCAAATAACAGTGAACGTGTGTTGGAATATTGCTCCTGGGGGCTGCCTGTACACAGAGCATCTGTTCCTGAGACTTCGGAGGTATTCCGTGCCGTCTGCACGCCTTCAATAGCCCAGTGCTGGTCCCAATATATCAACAGCTTGAAGAAACAAGAAAAGTTGTATAATATTATCAGTGCATATTAAGTTTTGAAAACAGATTAGTGGACTGTGATCTCCAGACTTCAAACTTGATTCCCTGTTCAGTTAATGTTCAGAAAGTTATTTGTGGACACCTGACCAATTAATTCAATTGGCACAAATCCAGGAGGTTACCTGGGAAGTATGTTCTAAGGCAGGCATGTCCAAAGTCCGGCCCGATTTCGAACGGCCCGCCTAGTAATTTGGACATCTATATCTTTTGTGGCCCCCCAACGAATCCCAGAGCGCCGGGGGCCACAAATATGCTGGCTGCCTAGGAGGGGAGGGGAGGGGGTGGGGTGGGACGAGTACCGTACATACAGGAGGCCTCTGTAAAAGGAAGTCCTCTCTCCTGTGCTGCCATTGGATGACTGTTCTGTCCATAATAGGAGGCGGAACTTTGTATTAAAGAGAAAATAGGAGTTTTTCCTGTATGTAATCTGTTGGCACTCGTCTCGCCCCCTCCCTGTCTCCTCTAAGGCTGCAGATGGGCAGGAATCAGGCTGCACTAATGGCAATGGTGAGTTTGCATTCATGGCAACGGTGGGGCTGCATTCATGGCAACGGTGGGGCTGCATTCATGGCAACGGTGAGGCTGCATTCATGGCAGCGGTGAGTTTGCATTCAAGGCAACGGTGGGGCTGCGTTAATGGCAACGGTGGGGCTGTGTTCATGGCAACGGTGGGGCTGTGTTCATGGCAACGGTGGGGCTGCGTTCATGGCAACGGTGGGGCTGCGTTATGGCAACGGTGGGGCTGCGTTATGGCAACGGTGGGGCTGCGTTCATGGCAACGGTGGGGCTGCGTTCATGGCAACGGTGGGGCTGCGTTCATGGCAACGGTGGGGCTGCGTTCATGGCAACGGTGAGGCTGCGTTCATGGCAACGGTGAGGCTGCGTTCATGGCAACGGTGGGGCTGCGTTCATGGCAACGGTGGGGCTGCGTTCATGGCAACGGTGGGGCTGCGTTCATGGCAACGGTGAGGCTGCGTTCATGGCAATGGTGAGGCTGCGTTCATGGCAACGGTGAGGCTGCAGATGGGCACTGATTAGGCTTGCATTGATGGGCACTGACCCTTATTTTGCTTCTCAGTTCTTTATTTAAAATTTAAGGGGCTAGATTCTGCAAGAATTTACGCCGGCGTATCTATGGATACGCCGCGTAAATTCAAAGCTGCGCCGGCGTATCTTCTTTCTGTATTCAGAAAGCAAGATACGCCAAAATTAGGCTAAGATCCGACTGGCGTAAGTCTCTTACGCCGTCGTATCTTAGTTGCATATTTACGCTGGCCGCTAGGTGGCGCATCCGTCGATTTCAGCGTAGAATATGCAAATGAGCTGAATACGCCGATTCAGAAACGTACGTGCGCCCGGCGGATTTTTTTGCATAGTTTGCGTAAGGCTTTTTCCGGTGTAACATTACTCCTGCTATATGAGGCATAGCCAATGTTAAGTATGGACGTCGTTCCCGCGTCGAATTTTGAAAATTTTACGTTGTTTGCGTAAGTCGTTCGCGAATAGGGCTTTGTGTAAATTACGTTCACGTCGAAAGCATTGACTATTTGCGACGTGATTAGGAGCATGCGCACTGGGATACGTTCACGGACGGCGCATGCGCCATTCGTTAGAGACGCCATTTACGTGGGGTCATGTTTTATTTACATAAAACACGCCCACCTCTTCTCAAATTGAATTTGGCGCGCTTACGCCGAGAGATTTACGCTACGCTGCTGTAACTTAGGGCGCAGGTTCTTTGTGAATCAAGCCCCAGCCTCACTAAGTTACGGCGGCGGTGTTTAGTGGCCTGACATTCCAGAGAAAAGCCAGGCTTGCAAGATTACTCCAATAGTGATGAAAACCTGATTCTGTGGTTGGTGACAATTAGTAGGACATCATCAGAATTAAAGGCCAAGTTTGCGGTCATGTTATACCTTAAATGGAAGAATCAAGTCTGGTGATAGATGTTTGGTTTGGTAGAGGTAAAAGAACAGTGAACAGCCTTGTCTGTGGTCACTCTTTGTAAAAACCCAAAGCAAGTCATAAACCGTCTTGACTACCCTGACCTGATGCATGCTGAAGCCTGACTGGTTGACTTATTTTGGTCTTCTGAGGAAGACAAAAAAGCCAAGTGCAGTAACCCATAGCAACTCTCTGCCTCATCAGTGCAGAACAGGATGTGGAATGTTTGTTATTCACAGTGACCAGCCATCATGGCTCTGCAGGATTATTACTAATCGCTCCCTTATACAAATCTTCTGATGTTGCAGTTGCACGTTTTTATCATGATGCCGTCAGTGAAACAAACAAATCAATGTTTGTAGTGGAGACTGGAGGCAAAACCATGTTAATGTCATTACACAGCGCGGCGCTAATCACAAACATCTAATAGAAAAAATATTTCTCTGTTAACCACTTCCATACCAGGCACTTACGCACCTTCCTGCCCAAGACAATTTTCAGCTTTCAGCGCTGTCGCAATTTGAATGACAATTGCGCGGTCATGCTACACTGTACCCAAACAATTTTTTTATAATTTTGTTCCCACAAATAGAGCTTTATTTTGGTGGCATTTGATCACCTCTGCGATTTTTTTTTTTTGCTCAACAACTAAAAAAAGACCGAAAATTTAGAAAAAAATAAAAGTTTTTATTTTTTTCTGTATTTTTTTTTGTAAATAAGTACGTTTTCTTCTTCAATTATGGGCACTGATATGGTGGAACTGATGGGCACAGATGAGGCGGCACTGATAGGTGGCACTGATAGGCGGCGCTGGTATGCGGCACTGATGGGCACTCATAGGCGGCACTGGGCACTCATATGCAGCACTGATGGGCACTCATGGGCAGCACTTATGGGTGGCACAGATGGGCACTAATAGGTGGACACTGGGCATGGATGGGCACTGAGGGGTGGCACTGATGGACACTGAGGGGTGACACTGATAATAATGCTGGGCATCACTTGTTTATCCCATATTGTGCCAGTCAGTGCCCATGTTGCCAGTCAGTGGCCATTTGTGGGCACTGATTGGCATCTATTGTTCTCATTTTTGTATTTTTTTTATTTGCCCCCCTTCCCTGGTGGTCCTGGCGGCTTCCCTGGTGGTCCAGTGTGGGCATCTGAGGGGGGGCTGCGCTGATAAACAATTAGCGTAGACCCCCCCTGTCAGGAGAGCCGCCGATCGGCTATCCTCTCCTCGCGTCTATCAGACGGGAGTGAGGAAGAGCCGATCAACGGCTCTTCCTGTTTACATCGTGATCAGCCGTGATTGGACGGCTGATCACGTGGTAAAGAGCCTCCGCCGGAGGCTCTTTACCGAGATCGGAGATGCAGGGTGTCAGACTGACACCCCGAATCACCGATCGCTGCACTGCGCGCCCACCGGCATGTTATCCTGCAGGACGTCAATAGACGTCCAGTCAGAATAACACAACCACTTCCCGGACGTCAATTTACTAAAATTCAGCAGCACTCATCACTGCCACACAGAAAAGAAAGGATATTAATTCAATGGAAACCTTTAATAAGAGAAATACTTTGTTGCCTTCCTTCAGAAAATGCTAGTTCCCTGGCTGTGATGCGAATTGCTTGGCTCCTGTCATTTCTAAATGCCTCGAACACATGACTGGGTTTTTCCAATGGGAAAACGGCGATGAGAGCTTTTGGGGCGTGAATCCCGGCCGTGTGTATGCTCCCTCGCAGTTTTTCCGACGGGAGAACTGCCAAACCCGCCGGCAAAAAAAAGAGAACCAGCTCTCCTTTTTCCTGTCTGGATTCCCGACTGACTATTTCCCGTCGGACATCCTGAGCGTGTGTACGGGGCATTAGTCTCTTGTCCGGCCAAAGTATGCACACATTTGTGAGTCCAAGGTATACCCTAGCAAGATATATTTCATTGTTGCCTGCATCATTGGGTGTGGACCTACGCATGCGCATCAGGGACCTTTGCATGTGTGCTGGTGCATGCCTTTTTAGTTTTTTAAGGCGTTTACGTTTTTTACAAAAACAGAGCAAAACAATTGCCATCTAAATCAAAGCGATGGTGTTGATGTCAGCTGCACAGAGCCTTGTAATAATAAGAAACAGGGTAATACATGTTATACCATCCATAAACTATCACATCAAAACTGTCAGGAAAATCTCCTGGTCACCTTAGATCAGGCATGTCCAAAGTCCGGCCCGGGGGCCAATTGCGGCCCTCGTTTAGGTTTAATGCGGCCCCCATGGTAATTTGGATATACATATCTTTTGTGGCCCCCCCAGTGCCACAAAAGACATATTTTGTATTTTTTTTTTATTTTGTATTTTTTGTATTTTTCGGCACTGCCTCAGAAGGGACATGGAGGAGGCAGAACGAGAATCGTCAGATTACATACAGGAGAATCTCCTGTTTCCTCTAAGGCATCTGTAATAGGAAGTCCCGTCTCCAGGGCTGTCATTGGACGACTGTTCTGTCCATCATAGGAGGCAGGACTTTGTATTAAAGAGGCCGCCAAATAAACAGGAGATTCTCCTGTATGTAATGTGTTGGCACTCGTCACCCGCCCCCATCCCTGGCCCCTCCGAGGCTGCAAATGGGCATGGATCAGGCTGCACTGATGCAGACAAAGGGAGGAGGGGGGGCGGGGAGAGGGGAAAGGAGGGAATTTGCACACAGACAGGTGGGACTTTATATGGAGCACACAGTCTTAAGGGAAAACCCAATATCAAATAGTATAAAAATTAAGTTGATTTATTCGGTACAATTGAATGATGTTTACATACAAGTAAATCTAAATATAGTACAATATAATAAATTTGATAGTGCTAAGGACCATAAATACATAGAAATTCTCAATTTGATATTGTTTGTATAATTCCCATAGAATTAAAAAGAACACTCTAGACATGCATAGTTGATAGGAACATTAAATCGGAACAGCTACAATAGATATGGATCAATATCCAACCTTCCCAACCTGCATCGATATGACCGGACAGGGACCCCAGGTAGTGGAATCCCAATCTGGGATCCGCAACGCTATGACATGTATGGTAATATAATATTACATATTATTAAAAGTGCAACCACGGTTTGTGGCTAGCTCGAAGCGTTTCGTGGCTTGATAGTACCACTCATCAGGAGCAGGTTTGTGATGCATATCTAGGAAGATATAAAATTATAAACGAGTTAGATTCATGGTTACTTGACCTGTAGCAGAGAATATGGTTGCACATATTATGGAATGAACCAAATCCCATAGTAAAACTTACAGACAGGCATGCTGTGTAAGGAGATATACCGTGGCCCATAAAGCCCAGAGGTTCACCGGTGAAGTCTCCCACGGGAACTGAGGGAGCGTGTGTCAGGAAACGTGTCCCACCATGTGGCTCCCCAGGGAGGGCATGGTTACTCATAATATAAAGGCAGATACCCAATGGCCTCGGTAGTGAAAACAGGTATGGCGTGGAAACATCTATTAAAGACTTCTGGAAAAATAACAATAATAAAATAACAATAATAGCAATTATATAAAGCTCCCTTTGTCTGCACTACCTTGCCAATATATAGGGACGGGGGCACTATGCCATTACCTGGCATGGCCCCATATAAAATCCCACCTTGTTTTTTATTTAGTTTTTCAGGCTGCACTGATGGCACTTGTGAGGCTGCATTCATGACACTTGTGAGGCTGCAGCTGGGAACTGATTAGTGCAAATGGGAAGAAATTCTGGACAGCCACACTCCACAAAAAGTTTTTGCCTTTATTCAAAAAATAGATTCAAAAATACATGCCACAGCAGATCAGAACGGACAGAAGAGCTGACGCATTTCACACTAACAAACAGTGCTTAGTCATAGCTCTATGATTAAGCACTGTTAGTGTCAAACGCAGTGATATCCCTTTCTCTATTTTGATTCCTGGGTATTGATTAGACTGCATTGATGGGCACTGACCCTTATTTTGCTTCACAGTTCTTTATTTAAAATAAAATAAAAAAATCCTCAAACTTCCCTCTTAAAGTGAAGGTGTGTGTTATATGCCGATAAATGCGGTATATCCAAATAACACGCCTGAGCTCATCCTTAGTCCTGAGCAGCGCTCAGGGATTCGTTGGGGCCACAAAAGATATATATATATATATATATATCAAAATAATACGCCTGAGCTCTTCTCTTCACCACACACAGCCACAAAGGCAAGGGAATTTTTGTTGGGCAGTGTATTAGTTGCTCTAACAAACACACTTAGCCCGAATTTTAAAGGGTCACTAAAGGAATTTTTTTTTTAGCTAAATAGCTTCCTTTACCTTGCTGCAGTCCTGGTTTCATGTCCTCATTGTTCGTTTTTGCTTTCATGTTGCTGTAAATCCTCTCTGTTCTGGACACTTCCTGGTTGCCTGTTTCCTGATGACCACAGTACTGGGAGATTTCTCACGGTGGTCACTAATCAAGGAGGTGTGAGTAAAACAAAACTGGATTGGTGCTGAGGAGTTTTAGACAAAGTATCACTGCTCTCTATTGGCTGACTGCCCTCTAGTGGCTCTCTGTACATCAGAGAACCAGCAAACAGCAGCAAAAACAAAACTACACTGCAGGCACATTATATGATTGTTTTTTATCTATTTTTAATCATTTTTAAAAGGAATCAGTTAACTATTATGTCTCTATGCCCTGTAAACAGTCATTTCAGCAAAAAAAAAAAATTCCTTTAGTGACCCTTTAATAGTTCAAAGAATGTCAGGCAAAATGGTCGGCCCTCATGCATGTTCACTTCATCAAATCTGGCCCTCTTTGAAAAAAGTATGGATGTTAGGAGCAGGGAGGGGACATTTTTAGTAGTTAGGTTTAGGCTGGGATTCTACGGTAGTAAACTGCGCTTTTGAACTTGTAACTACAGGTACAAGCCCTATAATAAGACTTACCCATGGCCGATCCTAGGCAGGGTGCACAGGGTGCTTTGCACCCAGGCGCCTGCAGAGGTGGGGGCGCCGAAATGCCAGAGTTCTCCCCTCCCTCCTTCCCTCATTCTCTCCTTGTGTGTGTCCTTCCAGAACTGATGTGTGAGCATAGGGCTCGGGGGAGGGGTCGCTCCTCTTCCTGACATGAGGGTTCTAGTTTTCAGTGGCTGCTGAGTGCTGAGGTGCAGGAATTAATTCCTCACACTGGGAGTCTTGGATCCCGTCTCCACCAACTCCAGTTCCCTCCCATCTCTATCTTGGGCTCAGAGAGAGAACCAAGGTGAGTCACAGTGTTCAGTGTGCTGGGGGATGGCATCCCTTTACATGTGCTCTGGGCTGCCCCTGCTCTAGATGTTTTATGGCATGATAGATTGCATAGGATACACAGCCCCTGCCCATCTCCTGTACTATGTCTGCAGTCTCTGACCATCTCCTGTACTATGTCTGCGGTCTCTGACCATCTCCTGTACTATGTCTGCGGTCTCTGACCATCTCATTTACTATGTCTGCAGTCTCTGACCATCTCCTATACCATGTCTGCAGTCTCTGACCGTCTCCTGTACTAAGTCTGCGGTTAGTAAAATATCCACGCCCATGTGGGGGCACCAGAAATATTTCTGCACCCAGGCGCCTGTGACCCTAGGATCGGCCCTGGACTTACCTGTAGGTACAGTGAATATTTCCTAAACGTGCCGTGTTTAGGAGATGTTTACACTGGATGCAGCTGGAGATGTCACCGGAGTCTGCACTCTGAAGGGACAACATACCCGCGCCGTCCCTTCAGAACTCTGTGTCGTAAACCGTGATTTCCATGCACATGCACAGGAGGTGTTGAGTAACGGTTTCAGTCAAATGACCAGACCAGTGGTGATATGCAATTTCTACTTTACTTAACAATGAAATTCAACACAAATTGTGCAGGAGATCATGTGAACACGGGTATCCAGTACAAAACATTAATATGAACCGTAGGGAAAGGATATAACAACTATACTGCAGTTCTACTAATGTCCACCAGGTGGCAGCAGCGTGTTCTGAGTTCAATCTACAGATAGAATAGAGGGCTAAAGAATCTCACGTGTCCAAGATAGTAATCGTTCATTCAGCAGACTGTGCGCTGAGTGGACCTCCTGCTGGCACAGACTTCACACTGGCACTGCTTGCTACTTGCTTCGGTCAGGAGGTTTTGGTGGCTGCAGATAGGGCCAACCCACTTCATGGACAGCCAGGACTGGACTGGGACAAAAATTTGGCCCTGGACTTCATCCAGACTGGCCCACTTTGACAGGTCTCTCCCATGGCCGCCGGACAACTCCCGCACCCCCCACCTGCCCGGCCACCCGCACCCCCTCTCCACCTTCACTAGCCGTTCTACTTTATTAGAGTAGAACGACTGGTACTGGTACTCTTATAGGCAGTACCAGTGGGGAAGGTAGACATTATTTCACCCGGGGCAAAGAATCAGTTCGGTGCCCCCCCTTATGGGACAAGATTAGGCAGAAGTGAGAAACTCCCAGGCCATAGCTGTTGAGTCAGCTGTCTGTCCCCTCCCCCATGCTCCTCTGTCGTTGTCCCTGCTCCTCCCCCTACGTATTTGTTCCCTCCCCCGCTGCGGGGAGGGAGAGGAGGTGAGCGCTGCTGGAAGGGAGAGACAGAGGAGCGGAGGGGGGGTGGCGGTCCACTGTCACTGAAGCCGGCCCACTGAGCCATTGGCCCACCGGGAAACTCCCTGTAGTCCCAATGGCCAGTCCATCCCTGTGGACAGCTTGCCCAAATGGACTGTAACAGAGTCCTCTCCAGTGTCTGGGGCTTGGAAAGATGCTGCATGCTCTTGTGCTCACTGCTGGTGACCCGCACACCAGGCTTAACAGGGGAGGACCCAGCACCTGGAAACAGCTCACTTGCCCAGCCATTGCTGTCCCATCAGGCAGGATCTCTCTGGGCACAGGAAGCTGGGTGGAGCTGACATTTATATCCCCTGGGCGTGTCCAGGAACTCAGAGGATTGTGGGGATTTGAGTTAAAGGGACCCGCATCGGAATCTGGACAAAGAGGCATCTGCAGAGGTATGTCATCATGGCTCAGCCACTCACAGGACTGGAGCTAGTGAACCCAAAAGGAGGACCGGAGGACGATGGACACACTGTCAGTGGTGACTGCTGGAGGGCTTTGTTCTAAGGTAAGTATTTCATAATGTGCTAGTATGCAATGCATACTAGCACATTATGCCATAGCCTTGCATTGTTTTTTTTTTTTTTACTACCGCTTGAAATTGAAATGAAGGGTTCCTGGTAACTGGTTATTTTGCAGCAAAATCTATTTCATAAAAATGACTCCACTCCTATCATCTTTGGATGTTCTCATTATCTTGCAAAGTCCTTTGCCTGGATTATGGGCGGGGCTGCGATAACGCACGCAGTCCTGAGATGGCCTGGGCAGACGGTCTTATCATTGCAGACGAGTCTCCCAGTAAGAAGGGACATTTATATGCCGGAGATCAATCTGTTAGGAGAAGAGGCCGGGCCGTGTAATTTAGCGCTGCACAGGGTGCCACTTTGAATTTAATGGATCAATTACTCAACCTGGATGAGAAACTGGAACATGTACATAATTTATTACAATACATTTTAATGTCCCCCACTTCGCCATCTTAAGTTAATAAAATCCGGCTTTTAAGCCCCCCCCCATGTCCGTGCCCTGTGATCTATTGGCTTCCTTTAAGTAAATCTGTGTTTTCTCTCTGGCTCTTCGTAATGCTATTATGTTATTATTAGAGGAAGAGAATGGCTTATGGGTTCTCTTTAGTCAGGTGGATCATTTGTAAGAATTCTAATCTGGTTTCCTTTAGAGCTATTCATTGTCATTGTCTGCTTCTTTACAGGATCTTAAAGTGAAATTGTCCACTTCAATACCGGGCACTTTTACCCCCTTCTTGCTCAGGCCGATTTTCAGCTTTCAGAGCTGTCACAGTTTGAATGACAATTGCGCGATCATGCGACGCTGTACCCAAATAATATTTTATCATTTTTTTTTCACACAAATAGAGCATTATTTTGGTGGTATTTAATTACCACTGAGGGGCAGATCCACAAAGATCTGCCCCGGCGCAGCGTATCTGAGATACGCTACCCCGCCTTAACTTACTTGTGTTTGGTTCGAATCCAGAAAGAATTTGCGCCGTAAGTTATGGCGGCGTAGTCTATCTCTCGTGGCGTAATGGCGTGTAATTCATATCGGCGAGTAGGGGGCGTGTTTTATTTAAATGAAGCACGTCCCCGCGCCGAACGAACTGCGCATGCGCCGTCCCTAAATTTCGCAAGGACGTCATTGTTTTGACGTGGACGTAAATAAAATTTCGCAAGGACGTCATTGTTTTGACGTGGACGTAAATTACATCCAGCCCGATTCACGGACGACTTACGCAAACAAAATAACATTTTTAAAATTATACGCGGGAACGACGGCCATACTTAACATTGCGAACGCCACCAAATAGCAGCTTTAACTATACGCCGAAAAAAGCCGACTAGAGACGACGTAAAAGAACGTGACGGCCGCTCGTACGTTCGTGGATCGTCGGAAATAGCTAATTTGCATACTCGACGCGGAAAACGACGGGAACGCCACCCAGCGGATGCCAAAGAATTGCATCTAAGATCCGAAGGCGTGCGAAGACGTACGCCTGTCGGATCTAACCCAGATGCCGTCGTATCTTGTTATGAGGGGAAATTTGAAAGTACGCCAGCGTATCAGTAGATACGCCGGCGTACTTTCTTTGTGGATCTGCCCCTGAGTGTTTTTTTTTTTTTACTCAATAAACAAAAAAATTCAATTTTTTTGTTTTGTGTTTTCAATTTCTTTTTATCAAACTTTTCCTCAGATATAAAACTTTAACATTTGTACAAGGTTCACTTACAATATACATTGTTCACATAAATTATTCAATATACCGAATCTTGATGAGTACGAGTTACTTTGTCATTAAAACACCATACCCTTCAGTATTCATCCACACCCATTTCCACCACCCTCCCCATACACTCATCACAATGAGAAAAAAAAAAACACCCCTCTTCCCCCTCTTTTCTCTATCATCTTCCACTTATTTTACCTGTCCCCTAAATGTTTTCTCCTAATTTTCCCTTTATATATATTGTTTCATTCCTTCTGAGAGCCGAAATTCATCCCATTTTTGCCAATTACTGGCATTTGACTATTTATATATCCTTCTTCTCTGATCTGTCTTTCCATATATTGTATTTCATTCATTTCACATATCCACTCTACTATATTTGGGTTTTTATTATTTCTCCAGTTACGAGCTATTACAAGCGTCCAAAATTGTATTCTGCTAAATTTTTGGGTGAAAATAACCCAAATCGGTGTATATTATTTAGTCTGTAGGAAAGTTATAGAGTCCACAAACATAGTTACATAGTTAGTCAGGTTGAAAAAAGACACAAGTCCATCCAGTCCAACCACAAAAAAATAAAATAAACAAACTAAATCAAAAACACAGTACAATCCCATACACCCAACTCCATACCCACAGTTGATCCAGAGGAAGGCAAAAAAAAACCAACAGAGCATGATCCAATTTGCTACAGCAGGGGAAAAAATTCCTTCCTGATCCCCCGAGAGGCAATCGGATTTCCCCCGGATCAACTTTACCTACAAATATTAGTACTCAGTTATATTCTGTACATTTAGGAAAGAATCCAGACCTTTCTTAAAGCAATCTACTGAGCTGGCCAGAGCCACCTCTGGAGGGAGTCTGTTCCACATTTTCACAGCTCTTACTGTGAAGAAACCTTTCCGTATTTGGAGGTGAAATCTCTTTTCCTCTAGACGTAAAGAGTGCCCCCTTGTCCTCAGTGTTGACCGTAAAGTGAATAACTCAACACCAAGTTCACTATATGGACCCCTTATATATTTGTACATGGTGATCATATCCCCCCTTATTCTCCTCTTCTCAAGAGTGAATAAATGTAGTTCCTCTAATCTTTCCTCATAGCGGAGCTCCTCCATGCCTCTTATCAGTTTGGTTGCCCTTCTCTGCACTTTCTCCAGTTCCCCGATATCCTTTTTGAGAACTGGTGCTCAAAATTGGACTGCATATTCCAGATGAGGCCTTACTAATGATTTGTAACGATGGTGTATATCTGAAAATCGATCAATCCTGATGTACTGATCTAATTTCTTGAGGCCCGAAAATGCCAGGGCAGTATACACATACCCCCAAATGACCTTTTTGGAAAGTAGAGGCATGGCGAGTTTTTTGAAGTTGTAATTTTTCTGCCACGTTTTTGGAAAAATTGTTTTTTCTTTTACATTTTGTTTATTTTTTACATACTGTCAACAGTGCAGTACAGCTTCATCATATCAACTGGTGTGGCAGTGATCAGGGACACTGACTGGTGATAGTATGTAAAAAAATACAAATAAAAATAATAAAAAAAAGTAAATATTGTTTCTTTCCTTTTTTTTTTTTTTTTTTTTACATACTGTGACCAGAGCATTAAGGTGTCACCAAAGTAACACTGTACCACTCTGGTGAGTTGATCAGGATTTTTTTTTTTTTTTTACCTTCTCTACTTGCTTATAGCTGTGAATTTCAAATAATTTTACTGAATGACAGTGTGTAGACACTGTCTATGGTTGTGATTGCTCACAGCTAACCACATGGTACAAAAGGCCTGTGATTGGCCCTATCTGTACCATGTGATCACTGTGACCAATTATGGCTAGCAACACAATTGTAAAAATTAATGGCATGATTGGTCACAGCGTTCACATGACACTGGCAAGAGGACCGGTATAGTGATCAGTTATCCACTGTGTCCACTGAACACAGCGGGTGAAAGATCGCACCAGAGCATGGCATGTTCAGAACAATAAGGTTCTCGCCCCATCTGTAATTTTACAATGACGCAGGCGGGAAGCAGTTAAATTGTAATAAAAAACACATCTAACCGCTTCCGGACCGCCCACCGACATAATCGGTACTTTGATGTTAAACACCGGTATTTTCTTAAATGGTGGGCGGTCCGTTTTTAGCTAATAGTGGTCCCAACGGCGGGTCCACCATTAGATCACTTTTATTGGCAACGGGAGAGGTGCCCACCCCCCTCATGCCATGATCAGTCGTCTCCGCCGTTTACTGAAGCCATCGGTAGCGGCGGAGAAGATCTGATCCTTTCCTCTGAGAGGCTGTGAGTCGAGTCAGAGAATGACGGCCCCCTGCTCAACCCAATGACGTTGGATGACGGCAACAACGTCAAATGTCATTTCCGAGTAATGGCCTTAAAGGGACATTTTTTTTTTTATTGCATTTAAGTTAAATGTGAGATCTGAGGTCTTTTTGACCCCAGATCTCACATTAACCACTTCCCGCCCGGTCAATAGCAGATAGACGTCCGGGAAGTGGTTCTGTTATCCTTACTGGACGTCTATTGATGTCCAGCAGGATAACAGCCGCCGCGCACCCGTGGGGGCACGCATCGCAGCGATCGGTGGTGCGGCGTGTCAGTCTGACACACGCCACTACACTGATCTCAGTAAAGAACGGAGGCTCTTTACCACGTGATCAGCCGTGTCCAATCACGGCTGATCATGATGTAAACAGGAAGAGCCGTTGATCGGCTCTTCCTCACTCGCGTCTGACAAACGTGAGCAGAGGAGAGCCGATCGGCGGCTCTCCTGACAGGGGGGGTATACGCTGATTGTTTATCAGCGCAGCCCCCGCGCGGATGCCCACACTGGACCACCAGGGAAGCTGCCAGGACCACCAGGGAAGGGGGCAACATGTGGAGGGCCAGGTATGTACCCCATGGCCATCCACATATGAAAAATATTCACAATAGATGCCAATCAGTGCCCACAAATGGGCACTGACTGGCAACATGGGCACTGACTGGCAACATGGTGAAACAAGTGATGTCCAGCAATGCCACCATCAGTATTATCAGTGCTACCTCTCAGTGCCCATCCATGCCCATCAGTGGTCGCCTATCAGTGCCCATCTGTGCCACCTATCAGTGCCACCCGTAAGTACCCATCAGTGCTGCCTATAAGTGCCCATCAGTGCCGCCTTTGAGTGCCCATCAGCCACAGGGCTTCACTTCCTGATTCCCTTCATGAAAATGCCGGCGCCTCCACTCGGAGCCGAGGGACAGGTCGGCTTCAGGTGAGGACATCGCGGGCGCCCCGGACAGTTACGTTTCCTTATTTTAAAAGTTAGCAGCTGCAGTATTTGTAGCTGCTGTTTTTTAATTATTTTTTTTTTTCGCCAGAATTCCACTTTAATAATTACAAGGCTGCAATCATTTGTGTTTTTATGACTGCCTGAAGTTCAGCTTTAATTTTTATATTTTATTTTCTTTTTTTCATACATAAAGGAAAATGATGAAAAACACATAATGCCTTTGCACATTAATTTGTCCAGTAGATCTGGGAGTTTTTCTCAGGGAGTAATAAACATTTCCAGAGAAGAACAAACATATCCTGCATTGTAAATCTGTTCATGCTTATAATAGATGGGCAGTAATTAAAACCAAACAACATCACAGCGCCATAATTAATTGTACTGCTTTCCCAACATCACGCAAAGGATTTGGCCTGAATTCACTTGGCATCCTCTGCTTTTCTACCCCCCCCCCCCCCCCTCCACACACACCTTGGGGTAGATTCACGTAGCTTCCTCTTACGGCGGCGCAGCGTATCGTCTTTACGCTACGCCTGCGTAACTTACAGGAGCAAGTGCAGTATTCACATAGCACTTGCTTCGTAAGTTGCGGCGGCGTAGCGTAAATGGGGCCGGTGTAAGCGCGCGTAATTCAAATGTGGAAGGGGGGTGTGTTTTATGTAAATGTATGATGACCTGACGTGATTGACGGTTTTTACGGACGGCGCATGCGCCGTCCATGTACATATCCCAGTGTGCATTGCTTCCAAGTACGGCGCAACGACGTATTGGTTTCGACGTGAACGTAAATTACGTCCAGCCCTATTCGCGAACGACTTACGTAAAAAATTCTAATTTCGAAGCGGGAACGACGTCCATACTTAACATTGGCTGCACCTCCTAATAGCAGGAACAACCTTACGCCGAAAAAGCCTAACGTAAACGACGTAAATAAATTGCGCCGGGCGTACGTATGTTTGTGAATCGGCGTATCTAGGTAATTAGCATATTCTACGCGGACAACAACGGAAGCGCCCCTAGCGGCCAGCGTCAGAATGCACCCTAATATACGACGGCGTAAGAGACTTATGCCAGTCGTATCTTAGGCTAATGTTGGCGTATCTAGCTTTCTGAATACAGAAAGTAGATACGTCGGCGCAGATTTGAATTTACGCGGCGTATCTATGGATACGCCGGGCGTAAATTCTCTCTGAATCCGGGCCCTTCTTTTTGTTAAAGGAAACCTGTCACAAAGCCAAATTCTTGTGTGAAAAGCCTCAAATGGAAGCGGGAACGTAGGGCACCGGAAGTGATATTGGACGAGTTTGCGACTCGTTTTTGATATGCATGTCTGATACTTCACATTGTGAGTACCTGTTTTCATTATTGCTGCTGATTCCAATACATTTTTGAAATACTACACTATCGAGCATCCCTCTTTACATCCCCCCCATGCCCCAATGTGAGGCTATCTGGTACAGATACACCAGGGACACTTAAAGGGGACACAAAGTAAAGATACATACCAGCGGAGCCTGAGACGTCAGGAGATTGAAAGACACACTCATACGCTGTTACCTTACAGCGGTAAGGTAAGGGGACACCTATACCCAGTGGCGGCTGGTGCTCAAAATTTTTGGGGGGGCGCACTGTGCCCATCAAATGCAGCCACTGTGCCATCAATTGTCACCACTGTGCCATGCCATCAAACGCAGCCACTGTGCCATCAATTGATTTGTCACCACTGTGCCATGCCATCAAACGCAGCCACTGTGCCATCAATTATCACCACTGTGCCATGCCATCAAACGCAGTCACTATGCCATTAATTCGCACCACTGTGCCATGCCATCAAACACAGTCACTGTGCCATGCCATCAAACGCAGCAACTGTGCTATGCCATCAAACGCAGTCACTGTGCCATGCTATCAAACACAACCACTGTGCCATCAATTGTCACCACTGTGCCATGCAGTCACTATGCCATCAATTCGCACCACTGTGCCATGCCATCAAACGCAGCCACCGTGCCATCATTTGTCACCACTGTGCCATGCCATCAAACGCAGCCACTGTGCCATCAATTGTCACTACTGTGCCATGCCATCAAATGCAGTCACTATGCCATCAATTCGCACCACTGTGCCATGCCATCAAACACAGCCACTGTGCCATCAATTGTCACCAATGTGCCATGCCATCAAACGCAGCCACTGTACCCCTCAATTGTTGCCACCGTGCCAATTGTCACCACTGTGCCCTTTAATTGTCGCCACTGTGCCCATTGTTGCCACTGTGCATGTCACTGTGCCCTTTAATTGTTGCCACTGTGCCCATTGTCACCACTGTGCCCTTTGTCACCACTGTGCCCATTGTCACCACTGTGCCCTTTGTCACCACTGTGCCCATTGTAGCCACTGTGCATGTCACTGTGCCCTTTAATTGATGCCACTGTACCCATTGATGCCACTGTGCCCTTTGTTGCTTCTGTGCCCATTGTCACCGCTGTGCCCTGTAAAATGCACTTACCTTTCTGCTTGTCCCTCGATGTCCTCTCCCACCCTCGATGACGCTTCAGCCAATCAGGTTACCGATAACCAGAATCGGTGAACCTGATTGGCTGAGACGACCGTCAGTCTTATCCAAGGGACGCAGCCCCCCTACGTTCCGAGGATAAGACATCCGGGAGCCGAAGGGCTGTACTCGGAAAGCCTATCAGAGCCGCTGGCTCTGATAGGCACTTCTGCACAGCCAACCTTCACCCTGATCACTGTGCACACACAGCCATCCACCCAGCTTGCACCGTATGGACATTATCTGCCCTTTTTTTTTTTTTTTTTTTCTAAATTCATTTTTATTTCATTTTGTGGAATTTTAGTGTGAATATATTTATTTATGGTTGCACTTGTCACATGATGATGCCATTTTAAAGATTTTAGGAGTTTATTCTCACATCTATTTTGTGGTGCACTTTTCACAGTATTTGGACACTTTATCAGTCCATCGTTTATACTGTCGCAGCTGATTATTTATATTTTATTGTTGCTATTTTGACCATTCATCTGTTGCATATGGTGTACCAATGCCTGCTAATAGGAAATACCTCGGACGAGAGGGCCTCTGTGATAGGCGAACACTGAACACAGTGCCTCCTGGGAAGCTGAGTGTTCCGCCTTTCATGGAACAGAAGACGTAGGAGGCGCGGCTTTTGAAAAAATGGACGGCCACGATTCTGCATGTCTTAGGATAAGGTAAGGGAACAGTCTGGCATGTAATGGGGCACAGTCTGGCATGTAATGGGGCACAGTCTGGCATGTAATGGGGCACAGTCTGACATGTAATGGGGCACAGTCTGGCATGTAATGGGGCACAGTCTGGCATGTAATGGGGCACAGTCTGGCATGTAATGGTGGCACCGTGAGGCGAGGCATGACTAGTAGGAAGGGGGTAGTCTTATACTGCGAGTATATCCCAAAACCAACATTTTGTCTGGAAAATTAGGGGGTCGTCTTATACGCCGGCAAATACGGTACCTCTCATGTGCTGCCAAGCTGACATATATGTATCTATTATGTTCATGCCATGTGTGTAGGGGTGGACTGACAACTCATGGGGCCCCCGGGCAATAGAAGATTATGGGGCCCCCAGGCTTACAGATGGTCACCACGCCAGGAGGCAGTGCAGAGGCGGGGCAGCTAAAATCGCAGGATTTTCACATCAAAAGCATGTCGGTTTCAGACATATCAGGGACAGATGTAAAAAAAACACAGATTTTTACATACTATCCCTGGTTTTATTGAGCCTGGCAACCCTTATGGGGCCCCCTAGTGGCATGGGGCCCTCGGGCAGTGCCGAGAGCCCCAATGATCAGTCCGCCCCTGCATGTGTGCATGTGTATGTATATATATGAAAATTCTTTTTTACTTGTTTCATACCATTGTTACAAATAAATATTTTTTACCAACCACTCACCTCCACAAGTCAATTGCCTCATTCAAAGTCCCACATTTCTTTCTTATTTACTTGAACCTGGGATGGAGGTACATTTATCGTGCCTCATTTAAAGTCCCAAAACTCCCCCCTCTCAACTTGATTGACACCAAGCATATTTCTCGTTCATAGGTGACCCAGCCAACTCATTTCCTACTGTAGGGAGATTGTACTATCGCTGAGACAGCAACATTAATCTCTGCCTTTTTGTCATACACTTCACTTGTTTCCCTGACAACCAGAAGATAACCACCAGCTAGTTGCTATGTAATCTGGAAATGTATTTCTGTCTTATGCTATATAAACCTTTCGGTAGAACCTCCGGTGATTCCTAGTGCAGCTCCAAGACACAACAGTGCAGGTCTGTGGTCAGGAGGGTCACCCGTCTGTTTGGTGGTGATAACTTCCATTGAGGTGTTGGATGAAAAGTTCATAATATTAATCATTAGAAGTTCTCTCTACCATTCTGCACCTGAACTCCCCAGACTGGCTCTGTAGCAGAGATGAAAAATATATTTCCTGGAAATGACAGATCTGTATATCGATCTGTCAGTAGAAGACATCAATGCAAAAAAATTCTCAAAGGGGTTGTAAAGGTTTTTTTTTTTTAAATAGGTTCCTTTATCTACTTGCCGACCAGCCGCCGCAGTTATACGGCAGCAGGTCGGCTCCCCTGCGCGAGAGCACGTAGCTATACGTCACCTCGCGAAGCGGCCATTAGGGTCGTCCCTCATCCCGACACGCGTGCCCAGCGGGCGCGATCACCACTGGGCACCCGCGATTGCTCGTTACAGAGCGAGGACCGGGAGCCGTGTGTATAAACACACAGCTCCCGGTCCTGTCAGGGGGAGAAATGCCTGACCGTCTGTTTATACAATGTATGAACAGCGATCAGTCATTTGCCCTAGTGAGTCCACCCCCCCTACAGTTATAACACACCCAGGGAACCTACTTAACCCCTTCCCCGCCCCCTAGTGTTAACCCCTTCCCTGCCAGTGGCATTTTTATAGTAATCAATGCATTTTTATAGCACTGATCGCTATAAAAATGCCAATGGTCCCAAAAATGTGTCCGAAGTGTCCGCCATAATGTCGCAGTACGGAAAAAAAATCTCTATTCGCCGGCATTACTAGTAAAAAAAAAATGTTAATAACAATTCCATAAAACTACCCCTTATTTTGTAAACGCTATAACCTTTGCGCAAACCAATCGACAAACGTTTATTGAGATTTTTTTTTTACGAAAAATATGTAGAAGAATACGTATCGGTTTAAACTGAGGAAAACAATAGATATTTATTATAGCAAAAAGTAAAAAATATAAATTTTTTTCAAAATTGTCGCTCTATTTTTGTTTATAGCGCAAAAACTAAAAACCGCAGAGGTGATCAAATACCACCAAAAGAAAGCTCTATTTGTGGGGAAAAAAGGATGCCAATTTTGTTTGGGAGCCACGTCGCACGACTGCGCAATTGTCAGTTAAAGCGACGCAGTGCCGAATCGCAAAAAGTGCTCTGGTCTTTGACCAGCAATATGGTCCGGGGGTTAAGTGGTTAAGCTAGTGCATTGTTGGTTCACTTACCTTTTCCTTCGATTTCCCTTCTAAATGTTTTTTTCTTTGTCTGAATTTCTCATTTCCTGTTCCTCCTCATTAAGCTTACCCCCATCATCCGAGCTGTTCTGGTTGGGGGTTAGTCAGCGTTAGGGATGAGCCGAACACCCCCCCGTTCGGTTCGCACCAGAACCTTCGAACGGACCGAACGTTCGCACGAACATTTAGAACCCCATTGAACTCCCCGATGGGAGTCGAACGTTCGAATTCAAAAGTGCTCATTTTAAAGCCTAATATGCAAGTTATTGTCGTAAAACGTCTTTGAGAACCCGGGTCTTGCCCCAGGGGACATGTATCAATGGAAAAAAAGTTTTAAAAACGGTCGGTTTTTTTTAAGGACTCCTGAAAAAAACTACAGTTTTTAAAACTTTTTTTTCATTGATACATGTCCCCTGGGGCAAGACCCGGGTTCTCAAAGACGTTTTCACAGGCATACTATAGACACCCAGCAGGTACAATATTTAAAGGATTTTTTTTTTAGACCCTGCACTGTATATACGTCCTAATTTTAAAGATGGATATCTCGGTAACGGCAGCAGCTGCTGCCACAACGAGGTATCCATCTTTAGTGCTAAGGGTCCTGTACACGATAACGGCGGTCTTTGCGGTGGATTCGCCGAGAGATCGCCGTTATCGGTGGCGGGAGAGGCCCCCCTCCCGCCCCTCTCCCGCGCCCTCCGCCTCTTACCGTTGCCGTCGGTAGCGGCGGAGGCGATCGGGTCTGTTCGGCAGCTGACTGGGGATGCGAGTGAGGGAAAAATGTCCTTCACCCGTCCCCATAGCTCTGCTGGGCGGAAGTGACGTCAAAACGTCAGTCCCGCCCAGCCTCTTAAAGAAACATTTTTTTTTTTTTGTCATTTGAAAAAATGACAGTTTTAATTTTTTTTTTCTTGCATTTTAGTCTAAATATGAGATCTGAGGTCTTTTTGACCCCAGATCTCATATTTAAGAGGACCTGTCATGCTTTTTTCTATTACAAGGGATGTTTACATTCCTTATAATAGGAATAAAAGTGATCACATTTTTTTTTTCAGTGTAAAAAGTAATAAAATAAATAAAAATAAATAAGAAAACAAAAAATGTTTTTTTTTTAAAGCGCCCCGTCCCGACTAACTTGCTCGCAGAAGGGAACGCATACGCGAGTAGCGCCTGCATATAAAATCGGTGTTCAAATCACACAAGTGAGGTATCACCGCGATCGTTAGAGCGCGAGCAATAATTCTAGCCCTAGACCTCCTTTGTAACTCAAAAAATGCAACCTATAGAATTTTTTAAACGTCGCCTATCGAGATTTTTAAGTTTGACGCCATGCCACGAGCGGGCGCAATTTTTAAGCGTGACATGTTGGGTATCATTTTACTCGGCGTAACATTATCTTTCACAATATATAAAAAAATTGAGCCAAATTTATTGTTGTCTTGTTTTTTAAGACTGCTGCACAAATACGGTGTGACAAAAAGTATTGCAATGACCACTATTTTATTCTCTAGGGTGTTAGAAAAAAAATATATAATGTTTGGGGGTTTTAAGTAATTTTCTAGCAGAAAAAACTGTTTTAGTCTTGCAAACACCAAATCTGAAAAACACCTAAGGTCCTTAAGTGGTTAAGCATCATTAAAATCACTGCTCCTGCAGGAGCAGTGATTTTAATGATGCTTAAATAAAAAAAAATTAAAAATTCCTTTAAATATTGTACCTGCTTGGGATCTATAGTATTCCTGTGATAACGTCTTTAAATAGCACAATCACCTGCCTGCCAGTAAATTAGGAAGAACTGATCTAGCTAAACTATACAGTGTATAAATATATGTACAACACCTGGGATGCATATATATCCTCTACACACTGTAACATTAACTGACTAGCCTGCCTGCCTGCTCTATCTACCTGCAAAAAATGACACTCTCTCTCTCTCTGTTCTCTGTTAACTGCCGCAACACACTACACAAGGCCGCCCTGCAGGCGGCCTTGTATAGTGTGGGGCGTGTACTAAACCCCCTGAGACATAATTGGCCAATTATGTCTCTCCGTTTTTTGCGCGCTGTGATTGGCCAGCGATGCCGCAGTGAATTATGGTCTGTGAAACGTAACTCGAATTTGGCGCGAACGACCCGTTTTGTTCGTATTTCGACGAACACAATCGAACATACGATGTTCGACTCGAATACAAAGCTCATCCCTAGCCAGCGTGCTCGCCTCCTCCCTTGGGACTACATGCCTGCAGGGACAGTGTCTCCCCGATCGGCACCTTTCGGAAATGCACGGAAAGGCCTGAGGACAGCTCGGGTGATCTCAGCAAATCGATTGAAGTCATTCCGAGGTTTACCAAGGTCAGCCGAGCTGTCCTTAGGCCTTTTCGGCCGCTTCCAAGGCTCTCCGGTGCCCCCCGCCTCTGGCCGCATGTGATATTGCATGCCATTGAAATCAATGCGGATGCATTGACTTCAATGGGGAAACTCACTTTGATATGCAAGTACTTTGGATTACGAACATTCTCCTGGAACGGATTATGCTCGTAATCCAAGGTTCCACTGTAAAAAAATCTATATACATCACTACCTTTGCACCCAAACCACTTACTATAAGGTGGTGACAGTACAGTGCAGATCCATTCCCAATGCTACCTGTGTACCCAAACCATTTACTATATAGGGGGTGACAGAACAGTGCTATATGTACAGTATCTCACTAAAATAAGTACACCCCTCACATTTTATAAATAAATATGTTATTATATCTTTTCATGTGACAACACTGAAGAAATTACACGATGCTACAATGTAAAGTAGCTTGTATAACGGTGTAAATTTGCTCTCCCCTCACAATAACTCAACACATGTCTAAACTGCTGGCAACAAAAGTGAATACACCCCTAAGTGAAAATGTCCAAATTGGGCCCAAGTAGCTATTTTCCCTCCCCGGTGTCATGTGACTCGTTAGTGTTACAAGGTCTCAGGTGTGAATGGAGAGCAGGTGTGTTAAATGTGTTGTTATCGCTCTCATTCTCTCATACTGGTCACTGGAAGTTCAATATGGCACCTCATGGCAAAGAACTCTCTGAGGATCTTAAAAAAA
This sequence comes from Rana temporaria, assembly GCF_905171775.1. Lineage (NCBI taxonomy): Eukaryota > Metazoa > Chordata > Amphibia > Anura > Ranidae > Rana > Rana temporaria. The sequence goes on along the minus strand of NC_053493.1, from coordinate 392,321,814 downwards.
AGAATTGTTGCTCTACATAAAGATGGCCTAGGCTATAAGAAGATTGCCAAGACCCTGAAACGGAGCTGCAGCACGGTGGCCAAAATCATACAGCGGTTTAACAGGACAGGTTCCACTCAGAACAGGCCTCATTATGGTCGACCAAAGAAGTTGAGTGCACGGGCTCAGCGTCATATCCAGAGGTTGTATTTGGGAAATAGACGTATGAGTGCTGCCATCATTGCTGCAAAGATTGAAGGGGTGGGGGCTCAGCCTGTCAGTTCTCAGACCATACGCCGCACACTGCATCAAATTGGTCTGCATGGCTGTAGTCCTAGAAGGAAGCCTCTTCTAAAGATGATGCACAAGAAAGCCCGGAAACAGGACCATACCATGTGCCAGAATGTGCCGCCCTCTTGCGTACATCTAGGGCATGTTGGGTCACGCAGAGTGTGAATGCGGGCCAATCCTCTGCGGGGTGTAGTAAGCCCTGTGAGGGAACTTAAGTTAAATGAATCTGTCCTTCGCAGCTATCATAGAGGGAATACAACTGGAGACACATTCCTCCCATACTTCATCGCCAAGGGTCTGATAGTCCAACCTCCATTTGTCCAGAGACCGAGTCGGTTTGGTGACATGTGCTATCGTCAGATGGCATCAGATGGCATCCCTGTTCCCTATATCAGGGAACAGACGATCAATGACCATGCCACTGTGAAGAAGGTTTACACACACTTTTCCCCGTTCTTCAGCTCCTGTGAACACCGGCGGCGATCGGGTCTGCGGGTGCCGCGGTCACGGAGCTTCGCACCCACGGCTGGGCTCTTAAAGGCGACGTACCTGTACGCGTCTGTGCCCAGCCGTGCCATTCTGCCGACGTATATGTGCAGGAGGCGGTCCTTAAGTGGTTAAAAACAATCGTGTGTGGGCTCCAGAGCATTTTTATCAACGTGAAAAATGGGCATTAAAAATTTAGAACATGCTCTATTTTTTCTCGTTGTTTTTCACGTCGTCGTTTTTCTCGTCATGAAAAATGTTCGTGTGTAGGCTTTAATGACGGGGAAAAAACGCACATGCTCGGAAGCAAGTTATGAGAAGGGAAATTTCCATAATCAGCCCAAAGGGTGGCGCTTTTTGAATCAATAGTGCCGTTGTACGTGTTGTACGTCATCGCGCTTTGCTGGAGCATTTTTTTTTCACGCTCGTGTGTATGCAAGGCAGGCTTGACAAGAATCGCGTCGAGAAAAACTTTGTTTTTTTTCCATGACTTGAAAAACGGTCGCGTGTACGCGGCATTAGGGTCGAAAAAGGAGCAAATTGGAGAAGTTCATTGGCAGGGTTTACGCTTTAAGTTATGACAGCCACCTTTAATCATAATAGACCAACGCTGTTGATTTTGCTGATTAAAAGGGAAATCAAACTGAAGTTTAAATTATCCAAAACGCATGCAGCTTGTTTATTTAGAAATTCTCAAATATCATTAGACCTGACTGATCAGTAATCAGAATAAAACTTGCCAGATGGTTCCTGCGTTTTAATTTCTCCTAAAGCCAGCTGTTTTCTACCTTGGTGTTCTCGGAGATGTAATTTGGAAGTCCCTGATGGAGAAATATAACTGTGCAATGTGGAGTGTGAAGAGTATCCTAAATCCTCTATAATTAAAAGTAACCACCTACACCATAGTTTGCATTTTCCTTTAAAGTGATATTAAGCCCCTGAGTTTTTAAGCATTTTTAGCAACTGATTTTTATCTCTTACTGAATATGCAGATTTTTCATCCTTTGACCCTTTCATCCTTCCTATTTTCTCTCTATACCTTTTCCCTGGGCCAGTTAAAAACCTCCAATGGCTTCCAATACCACCCAGTGACAGCGCAAACAAACTGAAAAGAAAAACATCAATTGCAGTCACTGTGTCCATCAAACGCAGCCACTGTGCCCATCAAATGCAGCCACTGTGCCCATCAAATGCAGCCACTGTGCCCATCAAACGCAGCCACTGTACCCATCAATTGCAATCACTGTGTCCATCAAATGTAGCCACTGTGCCCATCAAATGCAGCCACTGTGCCCATCAAATGCAGCCACTGTGCCCATCAAACGCAGCCACTGTGCCATCAAATGCAGCCACTGTGTCCATCAAACGCAGCCACTGTGCCATCAAATGCAGCTACTGTACCCATCAATTGCTGCCACTGTGCCCATCAATTGCTGCCACTGTGCCCCATCAATTGCTGCTAATGTGCCCCATCAATTGCTGCCACTGTGCCCCATCAATTGCCGCCACTGTGCCCCATCAATTGCCGCCACTGTGCCACATCAATTGCAGTCACTGTGTCCATCAAACGCAGCCACTGTGCCCATCAAACGCAGCCACTGTGCCATCAAATGCCGCTACTGTACCCATCAATTGCAGTCACTGTGTCCATCAAACGCAGCCACTGTGCCCATCAAATGCAGTCACTGTGTCCATCAAACGCAGCCACTGTGCCCATCAAACGCAGCCACTGTGCCCATCAAATGCAGCCACTGTGCCCATCAAACGCAGCCACTGTGCTATCAAATGCAGCCACTGTGCCCATCAAACGCAGCCACTGTGCCATCAAATGCAGCCACTGTGCTCATCAAACGCAGCCACTGTGCCATCAAATGCAGCTACTGTACCCATCAATTGCTGCCACTGTGCCCCATCAATTGCTGCCATTGTGCCCCATCAATTGCTGCCACTGTGCCCCATTAATTGCCGCCACTGTGCCCCATCAATTGCCGCTACTGTGCCCCATCAATTGCCTATGGCTCTAATCAGGCGCTGCCAAAAAAAAACAAAAAACACAGATGCAATTCAGGTGCTGGCTCCCGACAAGGCATGAATCTATCTATGGTGATAGAGGGGTGACAGAAGAGAGGGGGCGGTGCTCCTGCGCCTTTTATGGACACACCACCACTGATACCACCCCTATGCTGACGACACTTAGATCTATCTCTCCGCTCCTCAACTCGCCCCCTCAATCAGTATGCATATCGGTATGGATGTCACACCACTTCCTCAAACTCAATCTTTCTAAATCTGAGCCGGTAATATTTCCTCCTCCCTGATCCCTTCCCCATAACTTTACCATTGCGATCAATGGCACAACCATTGGTCCTTTCACACGCCAGAGGTGCTGGGTGTAATCCTAGACTCTGACCTCTCCTTCGACCCCCACATCCAATGACTAAACCTTGCAGCCTTAACTTCCGAAACATTTCCAGAATTCTCCCCTTCCTGACTAACGACATCACAAAACAACTTGACCAAGCCAGGAAGGCGTAGAACGAACAACTACAAGGATTAATAAGCCTTTTGTTACCCATTTATTATATTTAAGATTTAATATCTCAAAGGTATGATGTGGGTTAAATGAGAATTCTTTTGACCATGAGTGAAAGCTTTAACACAATACCATTTATTGGAGCATAGTTGAAAGTCTATCTAATGCACAACCATCTATCTATAGTCTACAACAAGGAAGAAACTATTAGGTTAAAATAAAATAATTACATGAAGGAATACAGAGTATATTCCTAAAACATTAATCTACAAACATATTTAGTTACAAGTAAAAGGCAGACCTTTCCCTTAATTACCCTTTGGTTCCATTCTGATGGTTGCTCTCCCATAAAAAAATAAATTTCCCTCCTATCTAGTCCATGTATATTATTGCAGGCTGATGCCTCATTGGTTGGCATAGCTTGGCTCTTGATTGGAGATTCCCTATGACTGGTTTGAGACTGGCTACATCCCCAATTCCTATACTTTGCATAAGTCTGCCCCCTTTAATGCAAATCCTTGTGACTATTCTGAGCAGGAGATTTAATTGAATTTTCCCGGGAAGTTAAGTATTGATTACGGGTTGGCCTCCCTTCATTGCATATGCCAGCATGGGATCCTTTGAAGTGAGTATGTATACAACAATGAGGTTTGGATCTCCATTGTTTGTATACACAAGCCTAGGCACTGTCTTGTCTGCTTAACCTAGACTTCTTGGACCCTCTGTTACATACCGTATTTGCCGGCGTATAAGACGACTGGGCGTATAAGACGACTGGGCGTATAAGACGACCCCCTAATTTTCCATGAAAAATTTTGGTTTTGGGATATACTCGCCATATAAGACTAACCCCTTCCTACTAGTCTTTCTGGAAGCTGAGGGGTAGCCAGAACAACCGCTGACAGAAACAGGCTTTTTCAAAACTCACTGTGCCATTACATTACATTACATGCCTCACTGTGCCATTTCATTACATTACATGCCTCACTGTGCCATTACATTACATACCTCACTGTGCCATTACATTACATGCCCCCACTGTGCCATCACTTGCCCCCACTGTGCCATCACTTGCCCCCCACTGTGCCATCACTTGCCCCCCCACTGTGCCTGAACTTGCCCCCCAATGTGCCTGAACTTGCCCCCCACTGTGCCTGAACTTGCCCCCCACTGTGCGAACAGTGCCATCACTCACGTTTTGCTGATTTGACTTCCAGGCCGTGACAGTCTCCGTCTGCTGCGAGCGTCCATGATTTGAAAGCCGCGCCTTCTCAGACTGTCCTGTGATAGGCGGAACACAAATTTTCCCAGCAGCGCCTCTGTTCTGTGTTCCGCCTATCACGGACATCTTCTCATCTCGTCCGAGGATGAGAAGGCATCTGTGATAGGATGAACACAGAACAGAGGCGCTGCTGGGAAGATTTGTGTTCCGCCTATCACAGGACAGTCTGAGAAGAAGGAGCGGCTTTTAAATCATTGACGCTCGCAGCAGACAGAGACTGTCACCGGCGTATAAGACGACCCCCGACTTTGGATGCATTTTTTTAAATCCAAAAAGTCACCTTATACGCCGGAAAATACGGTAGATACAAAGCTAAATTAAATATATTCATAATTACAATATTTTACAGCTATTAATGCAGATTTGACATAAACTCATAAGGCAACACTCTTAAAGGGGAATCTCTTATAGGTCAAAGTTTGAGGTGAGCGTATGGGAAGGTGAAGGACACGATTGGCTCTTCAGGAAGTGTTATTCTTTAAAGTGAAGATTTTACAGCACTTTATTATAACTTCTGATATATAAGACTGGGGAATGATTATTTTTTGTGCTATAAAAGGTTCCAATGTAATCCAGTTATGTACCCATTAAAAAATACCTAAGGACTTATTTAGAAGGCTGACAAGAAGGATTGAGTGTACAATCAGCCTGCCCATGCATGGTTCAAATCTCGGCTGGCCCCTGCTGAACCATACAAGATTTGAATCGTGTATTGCTTGTGTAGCACCCTATAGTGGCTACTATTGTCATTGTAGCCAAATGTTCTGGATCATAGTTATCTTGCAAGTCTGAAGTGGGTCAGGGTTTACTGCAGGTCAGGCTGATTGACTCACAGAGGCAGGTCTCTGGTGACTCCTCATGGTTGTCAAAGTTTGGGGAAATTTCTTGAAGCTAAAAGGCGGAGGCCAGGAGGGGTTGGTCTTCATACTTAGGGGAGCTTGGCAAATCCACAGGCAGTGGATTGTGTGCAAATGTGTGCCAAAACCTGGGGAGCAGGGGCGTAAAAAGACTCTGCTGAGCCACCAAGGGTCACCTTTGATGCAGCTCAGCCAACCAGAATGCTGTCTCATGGAAACCACAGAGAGACAAATTTTTCCTTGACTTCCTCTCCAAACTGTGATGCTGCTCCAGTCAAACACAACCTACAGTGGAGGAAACAGACTGCACCTGCCTACAACCTCCCTTCCCTACACTCAGCCTGTAAGTGGGCAATGACTGTGCAGCAACAGTCAGATATATCCCTCTGCACCTATCAACCTGTTTCTTTTCAGCACTTTTTCATGCAGCACGTAATTGGCTCCCATTCTCATTTCAGGGATCCTCTAAAAGCTAATATAGAAGGAGATAGACGGACAGATTGGGGTAAGGAGTTCCATAGGCTTGGAGAGGCTCAACCTTGGGTTTTTACCCCCAACCTTGTGTGTCAGAAGCCCTTAATGATTTTGCAATGAACATATAACTGTGTTAACTGATGTTTTTTATTTTAACATCAGCCTGTAGTTCAGATTTTAATGAATAGGATTTTACGGGCCCCATTTACCGCTTACTGTCGACAATTATGTCTCACCTTACTGATTCTTAGCACAAGGGAGAAATTTTATCTAATTTTCAGTTTATATTTTGTACATTTCAGAACATTTAGCTGAAATGGAGTTTGAAAATGAAAAACTCTAATGCATTATTTGACATATGGCTAATTGTGTAGCCAGCCGCTACCAATATATGCAAAAAACTTTATGGATAATTTAATTGTAATGTTATTTATTAGATATGTAATGACCCCCATTGTCTTTGCCTGGAATGTTAATTAAAGCTTAATTTGTGGCAGTTTTATGCTGTATACTTACTGTTAATATGTTCTGTATATTCATGCCCCATGCCCAGGAATGAACAGGAGCAGTTTAGGGACCATTCACACCACAAGGCAACAGATTTTTGTACATTATGGTATATTACATTGGGCAGCTCATATATTTTGATTAGGCCATCAAAGCACCTATAACTCACAGCACACTAAATTGAGGTGCAATTATGTTGGAACAGCAATGCCCCTCCACAGTACAATACTGGGCACACGTTATGGTGTGAATGAGCTATGACAATTCAGATTGCCTGGTGGAGTAATGTCCCTGTGTATAATAATCATAATTAATTTACTGGTATAAGATGTCTCATACTTGTTTCTTTTGTAGTACATAAAAACTTCTTGCAACTCCTGAGGAAGCTCTCTGATCGAAACATGTAGAGTAAGAAGTGGTTGCACATGTAATTTAGACAATATGGCCCGGATTCACAAAGCACTTACGCCGACGTATCTCCAGATATGCCGCGTAAGTGCAAATATGCGCCATCGTATCTATGCGCTGTGCCCACAAACTATTTTTTAGGCGTATGTCCAGATACGCCTAAAAACAGGCTTCATCCGACCAACGTAACTTGTCTACGCCGGCGTAGAGTGGGCGCATATTTACGCTGGACGCATTTGGCGCTCCCATTGATTTTCTATTCACATATGCAAATGAGGGAGACACGCCGATTCGCGAACATACGTGCGCCCGACGCAGTGCGCGTAAAGTCATACGTCCGGCGTAAAGTTATGCCCCATAAAGGAGGTGTAACTCAGCAGCATCCATGCAAAGGGCTGCACCAGGGAACACAAGCCGACGTATTTTACGTAGTTTACGTAGGACGTGAATATGACTAGGCGTAGGTTACGTTCACGCCGTAGGCAGTGATCCGGCGTATCTTAGGGAGTAGTTCCGACGTGATTCTGAGCATGCGCACTGGGATGCGTCCACGGGACGGCGCATGCGCTGTTCGTTATACGGAATTGTCTGAGACTCAGCCCGTCATTTGCATGGGGTCAAGCCTCATTTGCATGGCTCACGCCCACTTCCACCTACGCCGGCTTACGCCTAGGAAACCCAGCGCAGTTTTGGGAGCACTGGCTTTGTGAATTCCATACTTGCCTCTCTGCGCTGCGTCTGCGTAGCGTAAAGGAGATACGCTACGGCGGCATAAATGTGCGCCGCTGTCTGTGAATCCGGGCCAACATGTTTTGTGAACATGTATTGTTGTTTTTAAAGAAACCATATCTACCAATAAAATTAATATATTTTTAATAACTTTTTAAATATTATTCTGGTGCCTTTAAAGTCCCAGGGGCAGATCCACAGAGATCTGCACCCGTGCAGAGTATCAGAGATACGCTACGCCGCCGTACCTTAGCTGGCTTTAGTTCGAATCCTTATAGATTTTGCGCCGTAAGTTACGGCCGCCTAGTCTATATCTGGCGGCGTAATTCAAATTGGCGATTAGGGGGCGTGTTTAATTTAAATGAAGCGCGTCCCCGCGTAGAATGAACTGCGCATGCACCGTCCCTAAATTTCCCGCCGTGCATTGCGCTAAATGACGTCGCAAGGACGTTATTTTTTTTAACATAGACGTGAATTACGTCCATCCCGATTCACGGACGACTTACGCAAAAAAGAAAAATCAAATTTCAACGCGGGAACGACGGCCATACTTAACATTAATTATGTCCAGCCCTATTCACGGACGACTTACGCAAACGATGTAAAATTTTCAAATTTCGATGCGGGAACGACGGCCATACTTAACATTACTAGTCCAACTATTTGATGGAATAACTTTACGCCTGAAAATGCCTTACGTAAATGGCGTATCTTTACTGCGACGGGCAAGCGTACGTTCGTGAATAGGCGTATCTCGCTGATTTACATATTCTACGCCTAACTCAATGGAAGCGCCACCTAGCGGCCAGCCTAAATATTGCACCCTAAGATAGGACGGCGAAAGCCGTCGTATCTTAGATAGGTTTAAGTGTATCTCTGTTTGAGAATACACTTAAACTTAGGACGGCGCAGATTCTGAGTTAGGTCGGTGTATCTACTGATACGCCAGCCTAACTTTATGTGAATCTAGCTATATATGTTCTCGCACAAATAGAGCTTTCTTTCGTGGTATTTAATCAATGCTGATTTTTTTTGCTAAATAAACCAAAAAAGTCAGAAAACTTTGAAAAAAATTAATTTGCTTTGTTTCTGTTATAACATTTTGAAAATAAATATACCGTAATTCTTTTCATAAATGTAGTCCAGAATGTATACTGCTACATTTCTTTGGTGAAAATAACCCAAATCAGTGTATATTATTTAGTCTGTAGGAAAGTTACAGAATCCACATCCGCATGGCAGATTTTTTTTTAGAATGTTAAAAAAAAAATCCATACGGTCACCAGTGCAGTACAGCGTCATCTCATCATATAACTTGTGTGGCGGGGATCAGGGGCACTGACTGGTGAAAGTATGGAAAAAAAACTAATTTTTTTTTAATAATTTTTTTTCAATTTATAAATATTATTTTTATTTATTACGTTTTTTGTTTTTACATACGGTGAACAGAGAAATACAGTATTACCTTAGAAGTGATCAGGATTTTTTTTTTTTACATACAGGTACTCCTCGTTTAACGACTGGGTTTTGTCCCAGTGACCAGGTCGTTAAACAAATTGGTCGTTAACCACTTCAGCCCCAGGCTGCCAAATGACCAGAGCACTTTTTGCGAATTCGGCACTGTGTCGCTTTAACTGACAATTGTGTGGTTGTGCGACGTGGCTCCCAAACAAAATTGATGTTCTTTTTCCCCCCACAAATAGAGCTTTCTTCTGGTGGTATTTGATCACCTCTGCAGTTTTTATTTTTTTTGCTATAAACAAAAATAGAGAGACAATTTTGAAAAAAAAAAAAACTATATTTTTTACTATTTGCTATAATAAATATCCCTAAAAATATATAAAAAATGTCCTCAGTTTAGGCCGATATGTATTCTTCTACATATTTTTGGTACATTTTTTTGCAATAAGCGTATATTGATTGGTTTGCGCAAAAGTTATAGCATCTACAAAATAGGGGATAGTTTTATAGTATTTTTATGAATATTTTTTTTTTACTAGTAATGGCGGCAATCAGCGATTTTTATCGTGACTGCGACATTATGATGGAAACATCAGACACTTTTGACGCTATTTTGGGACCATTGTCAATTATACAGCGATCAGTACTATAAAAATGCACTGATTACTGTGTAAATGTAACTGGCAGGGAAGGGGTTAACCACTAGGGGGCAAGGAAGGTTTGAAGTGTGTCCTAGGGAGTGATTGCAACTGTGTGGGGGCTGGGCTACCTGTGAGACTACACTGATCACTGCTCCCGATGACAGGGAACAGAAGATCAGTGTCCTGTCACAAGGCAGAACAGGGCAATGGCTTGTTTACACAAATATCCCCCCATTCTGCAGCTCCGTGACACTATCGCGGGACACCGGCAGACATCGAGTCCACGGGTCCCGCGGGCACGGTCACGGAGTTTGTGGCAGGGCGCACGGCGCAAAATTCAAAGCGCCGTATATATACATTGCTTTCCGCAGCCGTGCCATTCTGCCAACGTATATATTCGTGACATGGTTGGACAAGTGGTTAAATGAGGAACCACAAGTAATCAATATATTAAGCATTCCTAACTACTGTACTGTATTCTGAAAATTTAAAATGCTCTAAACACAAAACTCCAATGCAATAATGTTGTTTTATTTTGCATAAGTACAGAACACAAACATATAATACTGTACTGTATAGAATACAATGATGTGCAGTGCCCAAAAAGTAAACGTATACTGCAGGGCTGATCCTAGGCAGGTGCGTGGGGTGCAGTGCACCCAGGCACCACAGAGGTGGGGGCACTGAAGTGCCAGAGTGCTCTCCTCCCTCTCTCCTTGTCCGTGTCCAGAGGCGGCTCTCTCCGCTGGTCACCGCCGCCACCACTGTGTTTCCTGCCCAAGCCCGTTCCCCCCTCCCTCCTCCTGCCAGAGGAGGAGAGCGAAGCAGTGACTGTCTCTGTGTGGAGAGAGTCCAGCTGTGCAGTGACGTCGGTGGGGGGGGTGGTCCGTGCCTGACGTGTTCTCCTTGTCCGTGTTAGGGGAGCATCTCTGCATTTGAGTCGTTGCCATAGAAACTTTGTAAAGGGGAGGAGTTAGCAAGATGACCACGCCCACGCGGGGGCGCCAGAAATATTTCTGCACCCAGAGGTCTGTGAACCTAGGATCGACCCCGGTATACTGCCTCCGCAACTTAGACGGGCAAGTGCAGTATTCTCAAAGCACTTGCTCCGTAAATTGCGGCGGCGTATCGCCCCCCTGTCAAATGTGGGACAGGGGGGCGTGTTTTATGTCAATGTTCTGTGACCTGACGTGATTGACATTTTTCACGAACGGCGCATGCGCCGTCCGTGGAAATCTCCCAGTGTGCATTGCTCCTAATACGCCGCAAGGACGTTTTGATTTTGACGTGAACGTAAATTACGTCAAGCCCCATTCACGGACGAGTTACGCAAATGACGTAAAATTTTCACATTTCGTCGCGGGAACGGCGGCCATTCTTAACATTGGTACGCCGCACTTACGCCACCATATAGCAGGGGTAACTTTACGCTGGGAAAAGCCTAATGTAAACGGCGTAACTGTACTGCGTCAGCCGGGCGTACGTTCGCGAATTCGCGTATCTAGCCGATTTACATATTTTGACGCATAAATCAGCGTACACGTCCCTAGCGGCCAGCGAAAATATGCAGTTACGATCCGACGGCGTAAGAGAAGGGAAGGGAAATCTATGCGTAACTAGCGCAATGATACGACGGCGCAACTCAGAGATACAACGGCGTATCTGGAGATACGCCGTCTTATCTCTTCTGAGAATCTGGCCCTAAGGCCCCATACACACGAGAGGATTTATCCGCGGATACGGTCCAGCGGACCGTATCCGCGGATAAATCCTCTCGAGGATTTCAGCAGATTTCTATGTGATGGCGTGTACACACCATCGCATTGAAATCCGCGCCGAAATCCTCTGGCGATGACGTGTCGCGCCGTCGCCGCGGCGCGACGCTGTCATATAAGGAATTCCACGCATGCGTCAAATCATTACGACACGTGCGGGGAATCCCTTTGGACGGATGGATCCGGTGAGTCTGTACAGACGAGCGGATCCATCCGTGGGATCCGATTCCAGCAGATAGATATTCTGTGCATGTCGACAAATATTTATCTGCTGGAATTCGGAAATATCCGCGGATAAATATCCGCCGGAGTGTACACACCATAGAATCTATCCGCTGAAACCCATTCGATGGGATTTATCTGCGGATAGATTCTATCGTGTGTATGGGGCCTTAGAGTAACATTTTAGTCATCAAATACTTCAAAGGGTGATAGGTCTTTAGGGTCATCTGTGTCATTACTGAAATTGAAATTACCAGCAGGGTCATCAGTATCATCATTGGAGTTACCAGCAGGGGCATCAGTATCATCATTGGAGTTACCAGCAGGGGCATCAGTATCATCATTGGAGTTACCAGCAGGGGCATCAGTATCATCATTGGAGTTACCAGCAGGGGCATCAGTATCATCATTGGAGTTACCAGCAGGGGCATCAGTATCATCATTGGAGTTACCAGCAGGGTCATCAGGAGTTGTAGATGAGGAAGACGACAAGGAAATTATAGAACTGCTAGGGGTAGATTGCATGAAGAATTCTGTTAATGTGCTCTGCTTTGTCATTTCCTTTTTTTCGTCATAAATTTCATGATAAATGGAAGTGGCGGCTGGTGCTCAAATTTTTTGGGGGGGCGCAAACGGAAAAAAAAAAAAAACAATTGCAGCCTCACTGGGCCCATCAATTATCACCACTGTGCCATGCCATCAAACGCAACCACTGTGCCATGCCATCAAACGCAACCACTGTGCCATGCCATCAAACGCAACCACTGTGCCATCAAAACGCAACCACTGTGCCATAAAATGCAGTCACTGTGCCATGCCATCAAAACGCAACCACTGTGCCATCAAAACGCAACCACTGTGCCATAAAATGCAGTCACTGTGCCATGCCATCAAACACAGCCACTATGCCATCAATTGTCACCACTATGCCATGCCATCAATTGTCACCACTGTGGCATCAATTGTCACCACTGTGCCATCAATTGTCACCACTGTGCCACCAATTGTCACCACTGTGCCCATCAATTGTCACCACTGTGCCCATCAATTGTCACTGTCCAGACATCCATCCACCTCGGAGCTTTATATTATAACCTGCTGGGACTTGTAGTTCTCCATCTTCTAATGGAGAAGATGGAGATTGGAGAACTACAAGTCCCAGCAAATTATACATACAATATGGCTCTGAGGTGGATGGGTGTGGATTGCATGCACCTATCAATCCCGGGGGGGGGGGGGGGGGTGCAGGATCGGATAACAGTGTTATCTGATCCTGCCCCCCCCCCCCGGGGATTGATAGGTGCATGCAATCCACACACCCATCCACCTCAGAGCCTTATTGTATGTATAATCTGCTGGGACTTGTAGTTCTCCAATCTCCATCTTCTCCATGAGAAGATGGAGAACTACAAGTCCCAGCAGTCTAACTACAATAACAGGCTCCAATCGGGATGGGGATCAAGTAGTGCAGGATTGGCTTGATCGCCCCCAAAGTCATCAGCCGTGACGTGACACAACAACCCAGGCAGGCATCCATCGGCTTACCTAGCCGACCGTTCCGCTCGGGCTGTATGAAATGATGTGCGCTCCTGCGTGACGTCACTTCCGCTTTTCGTCTAAAAGTCGAATGGCCGGAAGTAACAATGCTCCCGCCTCCCAGCGCCAATAGAAGCACTGTCAGGTGGACGGGAAGCTCATCATCGCTTTGCAATGCGCTCGATAGGCGGGGATTGAAAAGCCCGCATATGAAGCACCATGTATGCAATCTAAAGATTGCATTGACACGGCGCTTCATAGGGCAATGGTGGCCGGCGCTCAAACATGTTTTAAGTAAAGGAAAAAAACATTTTTTTTCAAGTTTCTTAAAGGGGCCACTGAAAAAAAAAAAAAAAAATATATATATATATATATATATATATATATATATATATTTTTTTTTTGTGCCTACAGGAGGGGGGGGGGGGGGGGGGGGGGGTGCGGGCGGCGTCCGGGCATTCCATAAGCTCCTTCATCTGCCGTTCCACTTTAGAGAACCTTTCAACATTTGGCTCCATACTCTCTAATTGTAATAAAGCTGCATTCACTTTTGAGAACACGCCAGCGAAACCCCCCTGACTGTGAACTTCTTTTGTACTTCTTCCATTGTTTCCTCCTTTTCTTTCATTTCCTGTTCTAAGTGCTGCTGTGCTTCCAACTCTATTAAATCTTCATTACTTAGCTCTCCCTCAACAAATTCTACAAATTATTTTTTTTCAGCTTTCACACATTTATTGATATAATTTTATGTAAGATCATACATTATTTACAATATGTGAATATTTGATCAAATTATTTCACATAAAGAGAGAATTTAACATCTCCTCATTAGTTTTTACACATAGGGCCAGATTCTCAAAAGAGTTACGACGGCGTATCTACTGATACACCGTCGTATCTCTGTTTTTGGCCCCGGGTATCTATGCAAGTGATTCATAGAATCATTTTCGCATAGTTACGGCCTAGATCCTACAGGTGTAAGTCACTTACACCGTCGGATCTTAGATGTAATGCGACGCCGGCCGCTAGGTGGCGTTTACGGTCCGTTCTCATTTGACTATGCAAATGAGCCTGATACGCCGATTCCCAAACGAATTTGCGCCGCGTCGTCGTCGTTTCCGTAAGCGTAAGGTTACCCCTGCTATATGAGGGGTAACATTACGCCAGTCCGTCGTATGCCATGTTAAGTATGGCGTCGGGTCCGCGTCGGCTTTTTCCGTCGGTTATGTAGTTTTCCTAAGTCGTTCACGAATACGACTTTACGTCAATGACGCTCACGTCGGCGTCATTGACGTTTTCCGTCATGAGCTGGAGCATGCGCACTGGGCTATTTTTCCGCCCGGCGCATGCGCAGTTCGATCGGCGCGGGGGCGCGCTTAATTTCAATACAAGCTGCCCCCTTTGAATTACGCGGCCATACGCCGGGCCATTTACACTACGCTGCCGCAACTTACGGAGCAAGTGTTTGGGGAATACGGCACTTGCTCCTGTAAGTTGTGGCGGCGTAGTGTAAATAGCTTACGAGACGCCGCCGCAGGCTGTACGGGAATCTGGCCCATAAAGCTTACATCTTAACTTTTATATTTTAATCAATATTTATTATTTTCTGATACCTTTTTTTTTTTTAAATAGATTTTATTAACGTTTAACAAGTGTACAAAAAAATCACGGTTATAAAGTACAAAGATAAATCGGTACAAGAAAACGGTAAGAGATAAACATAGCTTATAACAATAGGAGAGCTGTTAGGCCCCGTACACACGACCGAGTTTCTCGGCAGAATTCAGCCAGAAACTCGATCGGAGCTGTATTCTGCCGATAAACCCAGGCGGGTGTACACTTTTAGCCGAGGATGCCGATGAGGATCTCGGCGAGGAAATAGAGAACATGTTCTCTATTTCCTCGTTGTTCAATGGGACATTTCGGCTCGCCGAGATCCTCGGCGGCTTCACAAGGAACTCGACGAGCAAAACGTTGTGTTTTGCCCGTCGAGTTCCTCGGACGCATGTACGAGGCCTGAGTCGACATCTTGACAGTTACTTGACGCATGTTGTAGACATGAATTGTCCTGTCCAAATACGACCGCTTCCCTATGTGGGTGGTTCGGTTGTTGTGGAAGAGGTTGTGAGGTAACTGCTATGTTTTACCGTGTAGGGGGGTGGGGGTAATGGTTGGCCACGGTCTCTGAGCTGAAGATAGTGGGCCGGATTCAGAAACGATTTACGGCGGCGTATATCCAGATATGCCGCTGTAATTTAAAATGTGCGCCGTCGCATCTTTACGCCTATTCAGAAAGTCTCTTACGCCGTCGTATCTTGGGTGCATATTTACGCTGGCCGCTAGGGGCGCTTCCGTATATTTCCAGGTCGAATATGCAAATTAGGTAGATACGCCGATTCAGAAACGTACTTGCGCCCGGCGGATTTAGTTACGCCGTTTACGTAAGGCGTCGGTCCGGTGTAACTTTACCCCTCATAAAGCAGGGGTAAGTCATGTTAAGGTATGGACGTTGGAAGCGTCGGAACAGCGTCGTATTTTACGTCGTTTGCGTAAGTCGTACGTGAATGGGGCTGGGCGTAAGTTACGTTCACGTCGACTAAGCATTGAGCCGACGTATCTTGGGGAGTATTTGCGACGTGACTGTGAGCATGCACGCGCATGCGCCGTTCGTTCGGCCCCTCATTTGCATCGAGGGTCAAGGACGTGGATGGCTGACTCCAGTAAAGGTAAGTGCCGGGCGGAGGGGAAAGGGGCATTTTACAGGGCACAGCGGCGACGAAGGGCACAGTGACATCAACGGGCACAGTGGCGATAATAGGCACAGTGGGGACAATTGGCACAGCGGCATGAATGGGCACAGTGGCGACAATTAAAGGGCACAGTGACATCAATGGGCACAGTGGCGACAATAGGCACAGTGGCGACAATTGGCACAGTGGCATGAATGGGCACAGTGGCGACAAATAAAGGGCACAGTGACATCAATGGGCACAGAGGCGACAATGGGCACAGTGGCGACAATTAAAGGCATGGCACAGTCGCTGCGTTTGATGGCATGCCACAGTGGCTGCATTTGATGGCATGGCACAGTGGTGACAATTGATGGCACAGTGGCTGCGTTTGATGTTATGGCACAATGGCTGCGTTTAATGGCATGGCACAGTGGTGCGAATTGATAGCACAGTGGCTGCGTTTAATGGCATGGCATAGTGACTGCATTTGATGGC
The DNA here is from genome assembly GCF_905171775.1 of Rana temporaria. Classification (NCBI taxonomy): domain Eukaryota; kingdom Metazoa; phylum Chordata; class Amphibia; order Anura; family Ranidae; genus Rana; species Rana temporaria. The sequence continues at coordinate 392,305,406 of NC_053493.1, read as the reverse complement.
ATGGAACAGTGGTGACAATTCATGGCACAGTGGCTGCGTTTGATGGCATGGCATAGTGACTGCATTTGATGGCATGGCACAGTGGTGCGAATTGATGGCACAGTGGCTGCGTTTGATGGCATGGAACAGTGGTGACAATTGATGGCACAGTGGCTGCATTTGATGGGCACAGTGAGGCTGCAATTTTTTTTCCCGTTTGCGCCCCCCCAAAAATGTTGAGCACCAGCCGCCACTGGGTACCAAGGAGAAGCAGGCAGAGCAAATTCCAGTAGCAAGCCGAAGTCAGCAGCAGGAGATCAGGCAGAGAATAATCCGAGGCAAGCTGAGGTCAGAATCCAGAATCCACTGAGCAAGGTCAGCAATGGAAGATCAGTTAGCTCAAGTAAGAACACAGCAACATGCCTCAGGGGAAGCTGAAGAACATCCAGCAGCTAGCATCCAATAGGATCTCCTTTAAATAAGCCTTTTGATGCCAATGTGCGAAGACGTGTGTGCCTACAGGTCAGTGCACGCTGGACACTAACCTGAACTCGCCTGTGTGCTGGTACATGTGCACAAGCATTAGTTGCACAGGAATGAGCATTAGCTGTATGAGAATTAGCATTAGTTGAACTAGCGTCCTGAAAGGTCTCCTCCCCCACTCCTGTTTGTAAATTGGAGCTTTTGGAAAGGATGGGGGAAGCGGGTACCAGATTTTGACATGTACCCACTTCTGCGCTGGCTACCTAAGCGATCGAAAGCAAAAGTACTCCTCCCCTCCCCCCCACGTAGTCTTCTGGGACATGTCACAGGTCCCAGAAGACTGACAGATCATTCACAGTATGCAGCACCGCTCTTGCATTGCGCAGTGGGCACCTGGCAGTGAAGCCACAAGCTGCCTTAGCCAGGTGCTCATAGTAATGATGCCGGCACTGGCGAGAGAGACACACTGGATGCAAACGGCTGGGTAGCGCACAGTGCTGGATCGTGGAACAGGTGAGCGGCTGTTTATTAAAAGTCAGCAGCTACAGTTTTTACATAGGAGTTCCCATTTAACTAGTAAAAAGCTGTGAGCAGGCAGATGTCTCTTCTGCAAAACACACACTTACCTGTCTGTTCACGGTTATCTATAGAATGTACGCTGAGCTGAGCATTCCAGGCGCACTCTGTCTGTGCCAGATTGATCGACTCCCATGCATATGCGTGGGTAGACATCATTCCCGTACCGGCCAATCAAGAGGCACCAGGAAGTACAGATGAAATACCACTGCATTGCAGGAGGGTTGGGGTGAGTACATTTGAGGGTTTAGGAAACTGACAATAAATAACTCAAGCACAAATAGGAGAGCAACTAGACGTGTGCACAACAACAATTTTGGTATTTTTTTGTTCCGTTTCGTCTCGTTCCGTAGATTTGTTAAGATTCGTATTTTCGTAAGACGCAAGTTTTCCTATTCTGACCCGTTCGTATTTCGTAAGACGCAAGTTTTTCTATTCGGACCCGTTCGTATTTTCGTAAGACGCAAGTTTTCCTATTTGGACCCGTTCGTATTTCGTAAGACGCAAGTTTTCCTATTCGGACCCATTCGTATTTTCGTAACAGTTTTATTTTCGTTTATACTGAATGATTCGTAATTCTGTCTAATTTATTTTCGTTGATTCGAAATTCGTAATTTTGTTAGATAATAATTTTCGTTTAATGGATTTGTAATTTTGTACTTTCGTAAATACGGTCGGACTTTTTGCCAACAAACGTCAAAATTAGCGTTTTCCAAAAAATCCGACCGTATGTACGCTCTATCGGACAAACTTTTTCGGTTTCAAAAGTCCGGCCAACTCCCTTCAGACAAGTCCGATCGTGTGTACGAGGCTTTACACTGTCCAATGTGACTCAGCACAAAAGAGATAAGCTGATTGACTAAGATATAAATAGCTAGATTCAGAGAGACTTAGGCTGGCGTATCAGTAGATACGCCAGCCTAAGTCAGAATTTGCGTCGGCGCTAATTTAAGCATATTCTGGTAACCAGATACGCTTAAATTAGGCTCAGATACGAGCGGCGTAAGTGTCTTACACCCTCGTATCCTAAAGTGTAATTTTTAGGCTGACCGCTAGGTGGCGCTTCCATTGCGGTCGGCGTAGAATATGTAAATCAGTAGATACGCCTATTCACGAACGTACGCCCGGCCGACGCAGTACAGATATGCCGTTTACGGAACGCATTAGCAGGCCTAAAGGTATTCCATCAAATAGATGGAATAGTAATGTTAAGTATGGCTGCCGTTCCCGCGTCGAAATTCGAAAATTTTACGTCGTTTGCGTAAGTTGTCCGTGAATAGGGATTTACGTCGTTTACGTCCACGTCAAAATCAATAGGCCCGTGCGGTGGACTTAGCCGCAATGCACACTGGGAAATGTAGGCGCATGGCGCATGCGCAGTTCCAAAAAAAAAGGCCAATCACGTTGGGTCAAGCCTAATTATCATAAAACACGCCCCCTCAGCCTACTTTGAATTAGGCGCCCTTACGCCCGCATTCTTTAGGCTACGCCGCCGTAACTTAGCAGGCAAGTACATTGTGAATCATGTACTTGCCTCGCTAACTTACGGCGGCGTAGCCTAAATGCCATAAGCTACGCCGCCGCAAGTATGCTCTCGCCATCCTGAATCTAGCTATAAGTAATTACTCACTAACTACACTGCCCAGTGCCCAATCGAAAGAACGATACAAGTACACACATTTACGAACAGACAAAGAAACGGATTTACAAAAATGAAAATACGAACATACGAATGAAAATACGAACGAAAATACGAACAGACAAAGGATTTAAAATACGGAATGCAAATCGTTCGTTATAGATGTCATTTTCGTTCTTTTGCTTTTTAGGTGTTTCGTATTTTAGTAAGATTGTCCAATCGTACGTTCGTTATTTTGCTTATTCGTAATTCTGTAATTTTGGTATTTTGGTTCTTTCAGCTTTTTGGATGTTTGAATTGATACAAATGTACGAAAACTAACAAATTCGTACGAAAATCCATTTGTTGCGAACGGGAACGCACATGTCTAAGAGCAACATAGGCGTGCGCACAGCGTTTGCCAGGTGTGCCTGGGCACACCCTAATCACCCGTGTGGTGCAGATTCCCCCTGTTTGGACCCCTGGTATTTCAGCAAAGTAAAAAATAACGAAAAAAAAATCATAAAAACAAAAACTACTGACACCTGTCACTCACTTTCTGACGCCAATCTCTGCCCTACTGACACTGTCAGTATATATACACATACACACACATATGTGTTTTTAGTTTTGGGGTGCACACCCTAATGCTGTAGTAGGCTGTGCAGACCTATGGAGAGCAACCAACAAGTGGTTAAAAGGATGTGTGGGGCAGCCAGCTAGGAGAAAGCATAAATCTTCCAAAAGCAGCACAAATGAAACCCTGTAAACAATTCCTGCAGCACTCAACACAAATCCTTTGTGCATAAATAAACATAAGTAATAAATAACATGTGTAACAATAAAACAAGACACTCACTCTGTATTGCCAGCTGTATGTTGCTTCTGAGATGTGTTGCTTCAATGTTGCTAAATTTAGAAACACATCTCAGAAGCAACATACAGCTGGCAATATAGAGTGAGTGTCTTGTTTTATTGTTACACATGTTATTTATTACTTTATGTTCATTTCTGCACAAAGGATTTTGCTGCAGGAATTGATTATAGTGTTTGAGGGTTTAGTTCCACCTACTGGCTTTACTGAAGAAATTACACAACAGGCAGAAATTGGCTTATTCTTAATTCTTAACCACTTGACGTCCGCACTATAGCTGAAAGACGACTACAGAGAGGACCTCAAATACCGGGAGGGTCCTCTCGTTCTTCAGAAACTTGGCTGATCACAGAGCAGGGTAAAGGGCTAATCACAGTGGGCCCTTTACCACGTGATCGGCTGTCAGCCAATGACAGCTGATCACAGAAGTAAACAGAAGTCGGTTATCGGCTTCTGTTAGAGGGACATCGGTCCCCTAAGTGCCAACCAGTGCTGCTAATCATTGCCTTCCAGTGCTGCAAATGCATGATCACCGGTGCCATCTATCAGTGCCCATCAGTATTGTTAATCAGTGCCCACCAGTGCCACCTATCAGTGCCCATCACTGCTGCCCAGTGGCGGCTGGTGCTTTTTTGGGGGGTGCAAACAAACTGAAAAAAAAAAAAAAACATCAAGCGCAGCCACTGTACCCATAAATTGTTGTCACTGTGCTATCAAACGCAGCTACTGTATCCGTCAATTGCTGCCAGTGTGCCCATCAGATGCCGCCACTGTGCCCATCAATTACTGCCACTGTGCCATCAAACGCAGCTACTGTATCCGTCAATTGCTGCCAGTGTGCCCATCAGATGCCGCCACTGTGCCCATCATTTGCTGCCAGTGTGCCCCATCAATTGCTGCCAGTATGCCCATCAATTGCTGCCAGTGTGCCCCATCAATTGCTGCCAGTGTGCCCCATTAATTGCCACCACTGCGCCATCAAACGCATCTACTGTGCCCATCAATTGCTGCCAGTGTGCCCCATCAATTGCTGCCAGTGTGCCCCATTAATTGCCGCCACTGCGCCATCAAACGCAGCTACTGTGCCCATCAATTGCTGCCAGTGTGCCCCATCAATTGCCACCAGGGTGCCCCATTAAATGCTGCCAGTGTGCCCCCCCCCCCACTTACCTGTCTCAGTGCTGTCCTTCACGCTCCAAGTCCTCATGTCTTCTCCCGTCCTCTTCCTGTCGTCTTCTATGATTAGATGCCTGATAGGCGTCCAATCACAGCGCCTGTCGTTTCAGGTGAAAGAGTAACCAGACCCGAGCACCTGATTGGCTGAGAGGTTGGTCAGTGTTAGGGAAGCGATTTATTCACTTTCCTAACACAACACTGTGCACAGCATTGCGTCTGCTGTTTACCAATTTGGAAGCCTATTAGAGCCTATGGCTCTAATCAGGACGCCTATTAGAGCCTATGGCTCTAATCAGGCGCTTCAAAAAAAAAATGCCAATGTAATTCAGATGCCCGGTGCCCGACAATGGGCCGAAAACCTGAATAGGGGGTGGCAAGCGGCGACAATAGATAGTTTCATGCAATGCATGAATCTATCTATTGGTGATTGACAGGTGCAAGAGAGAGGGGGCGGCGCTCCTGCACCCTTTATGGAAGCACCGCCACTGCTGCTGCCAATCAGTGCCTCATCATCAGTGTCTTCTGATCAATGCCCACCAGTGGCACCTATCAGTGCCCACCAGTGACGTGTATCAGTGCCACCTCTCCCAGCCAGTGGGGAGGGATTAGAACACCTGTCAGGTTTGTATTGCTTTCTGTCACCCCGTTAGGGGGATTCACCCTCTCTATTACTGTTATCAGTGAAAGTCAAAGAAAATCTCAAATTCTGGGTTGTCACCAGAACAGATAGAGAGGGGACACTAGTTCTGGTGACATGGCGACATTTTATCATTTTGGAGGGATTTCCTCTTACTTCCTGTTTTGGCAAGTGAAGGGAAATGACCCTAATAGGACAAAAAGATTACAGGTGCTATAACCCCTTTCTCACTCTATCCAAAATGAAAAAAGAAAAGTTTTGCTTTCAGTTCTACTTTAACTTTTACAAATAAATGTCTCTCGGTGAACAAACAGCAAAGCCATCAGCAGCTCCCCATTGAGATGACAGCTTACAGTGTCAGCAGAAATAACTGTAAATAACCGACACATACTCATTCCACTGCATCATCTCTTTCTGTATTGCTGAATTTCCTATCACAGCCACTTATTCTATTGCCTGGTACAGAGGATTTGTTTTCTTTTATTAAGATTTAAATCTATAAAATTTCTAGTTCAGCAGATTTTTGCCAGTTTGTTTATTTTAGTTGGAATGCCTCTGCAATGGTGTCTTAACCACTTCCTTACTGGGCACTTAAACCCCTTCCTGACCAGAGTACTTTTTGCGATTCGGCACTGCGTCGCTTTAACTGACAATTGCGCGGTCGTGCAACGTGGCTCCCAAACAAAATTAACGTCCTTTTTTCCCCACAAATAGAGCTTTCTTTTGGTGGTATTTGATCACCTCTGCGGTTTTTATTTTTTGCGCTATAAACAAAAATAGAGCGACAATTTTGAAAAAAAAAAACATTTTTTTACTTGTTGCTATAATAAATAGCTCAATTTTTTTTTTACGTTTTTTTTTTATCCTCAGTCTAGGCCGATACGTATACTACATATTTTTAGTAAAAAAAAAAATCGCAATAAGCGTCTGGTTTGCGCAAAAGTTATAGCGCCTACAAAATAAGGGACAGAATTATTATTATTATTATTTTTTTTTTACTAGTAATGTCGGCGATCTGCGATTTTTATTGGGAGTGCGACGTTATGGCGGACACATCGGACACTTTTGACACATTTTTGGCGCCATTCACATTTATACTGCAATCAGTGCTATAAATATGCACTAATTACTGTATAAATGTGACTGGCAGGGAAGGGGTTAACACTAGGGGGTGAGGAAGGGGTTAAATGTGTACCCTAATTAGTGTTCTAACTGTGGGGGAAGGGGGGTGACTGGGGGGGGTGACCGATCTGTGTCCCTATGTACAAGAGACACAGATCGGTCTCCTCTCTCCCCTGACAGCACCGCTGTCTGCGAGAGCCGGGAATGAGAGATGATCTCATATGTAAACATATGAGATCATCTCTTATTGGCCGCACAGATCGCCTAGGAAACGGCCGCTCCGATTGGCCGTTCACGGCGATCTGTGACTGGCTGTGTCCAAGGGACACGGCCAGCACAGCAGTTCCCCGCTGCGCGCTCGGGAGCGCGCTCGGGGAACGTGCAAAGGGGCGGCCGTAAAAAGACGGCCTGTTAGAGATTGGGAGCCGCGCTGAGGCCGTACAAAGTCGTACGGCCGTCAGCAAGTGGTTAAATTGACTTTCCGTCTGGCTGTCAGAAAATACAGGTGGTTCTCAAGAAATTAGCAGAATCTCCTGATAGCTAGCTGCATTCACCCTGCCCTTGATAAAACACAGTGGACCAACACCAGCAGCTGACATGGCACCCCAGACCATCACTGACTGTGGGTACTTCCCAGTCTTCCTCCAGACTCTGGCACCTTGATTACTGAATGACATGCAAAACTTGCTTTCATCCGAAAAAAGTACTTTGGACCACTGAGCAACAGTCCAGTGTTGCTTCTCTGTAGCCCAGGTCAGGCGCTTCTGCCGCTGTTTCTGGTTCAAAAGTGGCTTGACCTGGTGAATGGGGCACCTGTAGCCCATTTCCTGCACACGCCTGTACACGGTGGCTCTGGATGTTTCTACTCCAGACTCAGTCCACTGCTTCCGCAGGTCCCCCAAGGTCTGGAATCGGTCCTTCTCCACAATCTTCCTCAGGGTCCGGTCACCTCTTCTCGTTGTGCAGCGTTTTCTGCCATACTTTTTCCTTCCCACAGACTTCCCACTGAGGTGCCTTGATACAGCACTCTGGGAACAGCCTATTCATTCAGAAATTTCTTTCTGTGTCTTACCCTCTTGCGTGAGGGTGTCAATGATGGCCTTCTGGACAGCAGTCAGGTCGGCAGTCTTACCCATGATTGCGGTTTGGAGTAATGAACCAGGCTGGGAGTTTTTAAAAGCCTCAGGAATCTTTTGCAGGTGTTTAGAGTTTATTTGTTGATTCAGATGATTAGGTTAAGAGCTTGTTTAGAGAACCTTTTCATGATATGCTAATTTTTTGAGATAGGAATTTTGGGTTTTCATGAGCTGTATGCCAAAATCATCAATATTAAAACTAGGGTTGTCCCGATACCACTTTTTTAGGACCGAGTACAAGTACCGATACTTTTTTTCATGTACTCGCCGATACCGAATACCGATACTTTTTTTTAAATGCAGCCACGTGTCCCCAAATGCAGCCTTGTCCCTAAATTCAGCCTTGTCCCTAAATTCAGCCATGTCCCTAAATTCAGCCATGTCCCTAAATTCAGCCTTGTGTCCCCTAAGACAAAGCCAAGTCAATCCCCTCCCCCCGCCGCTGCCGACATCTAGTTACTATGCACTAGGGGAACACAACAGCTGACATTTGCATTTGAATAGCTGGGTGTTCCCCGCCGCGCCGTCATGTATAGCCCCTCCCCCTTGCACTTTGATACGACGGTGACCTGTCTATCAAAGTTTCTCGGCAAGGGGCAGTGTGCCCCCTTTCTCCAGGTCGCAGTGTGCCCCCTCTCTCCAGGTCGCAGTGTACCCCCTCTCTCCAGGTCGCAGTGTGCCCCCTCTCTCCAGGTCACAGTGTGCCCCCTTTCTCCAGGTCGCAGTGTGCCCCCTCTCTCCAGGTCGCAGTGTACCCCCTCTCTCCAGGTCGCAGTGTGCCCCCTCTCTCCAGGTCACAGTGTGCCCCCTCTCTCCAGGTCACAGTGTGCCCCCTCTCTCCAGGTCACAGTGTGCCCCCTCTCTCCAGGTCACAGTGTGCCCCCTCTCTCCAGGTCACAGTGTGCCCCCTCTCTCCAGGTCACAGTGTGCCCCCTCTCTCCAGGTCACAGTGTGCCCCCTCTCCCCATCTCACACAGTGCTGGATGAGATGTTGCCACTTTGTAACTTATTTACAAACAACTAAAAAATGTTTCCAAATCTTCCATCAAACTTCTACAATGTTGCTCATCCTCCTCCTCAGCTCAAGGTTCATGTCCCACAGACATGTTACAACATCAGCACAACAGTCACCCAGCATCAGATTGTTAGCTCTTGAGTCCAGGCTCCTTAGCCATACCTTGTGTGTGGAGGACAGTCAGTGATAGCAGCAGCAGTGATCCCGCAATGTGACCCATTCCTCCTCCTGGTAGTATTAGGGTGACATAGGTGCACAATGTATCCAGCAGCAGCAGAGTCCCCGATCCCCAACCATCCACAGACAATCCAGCCCAGGCTCTCCTCTTCTCTCACTACTTCCAGCTAGGGGAACACAACAGCTGACATTTGCATTTGAATAGCTGGGTGTTCCCCCGCCGCGCCGTCATGTATAGCCCCTCCCCCTTGCCGAGAAACTTTGATAGACAGCTCACCCGACGTATCAAAGTGCCCGGGCAAGGGGGAGGGGCTATACATGACGGCGCGGCAGGGGAACACCCAGCTATTCAAATGCAAATGTCAGCTGTTGTGTTCCCTCCAGCGCATAGTAACTACAGTAGATGTCGGCAGCGGCGGGGGGAGGGGAGGGGGATTGACTTGGCTTTGTCTAAGGCGGCAGCAGCAGCTCTCCTCTCCCCCATACGAGGACTGCTCTGCTCCGCTCTCCGCCCCCTCTCCACCCGCACTCGAAAAAAAAAAAAGTATTCTATTCTGGCATCGGGAGTATTTGCGCGAGTACGAGTACTCCCGCAAATACTCGGTATCGGTCCCGATACCGATGCTAGTATCGGTATCGGGACAACCCTAATTAAAACAATAAAAAGGCTTGAACTACTTCAGTTGTGTGTAATGAATATAAAATATATGAAAGTCTAATGTTTATCAGTACATTACAGAAAATAATGAACTTTATCACAATATGCTAATTTTATGAGAACCACCTGTATGTAGATTCAGTCAGTCGGATTATTTGTAAGATCACATTGACCAGCCAGTTGGATTTCTAAAATAAGGAAAACAAAATTCCTTTCTTTCTTTCTTTCTTTCTTTCTGTCCTTTCTTTTCTTTTCTTTCTTTCTTTCTTTTTTTTATTTATTTTCTTTCCTTTCTTTCTTTCTATCTTTCCTTTCTTTCTTTTCGTTTTGTTTCTTTTCTTTCTCTTTCTTTCTTTCTTTCTTTCTTTCTTTTCTTTCTTTTTTTTTATTTCTTTTCTTTCTTTTCTTTTTTCTTTCTTTCTTTCTTTCTTTTCTTTCTTTCTATCTTTCCTTTTTTTCTTTCTTTCTTTCTTTCTTTCTTTCTTTCTTTCTTTCTTTCTTTCTTTCTTTCTTTCTTTCTTTCTATCTATCTATCTTTCCTTTCTTTATTTCCTTTCTATCTATCTATCTTTCCTTTCTTTCCTTTCTTTCTTTCTTTCTTTCCTTTCTTTCTTTGTTTTCCTTCCTTTCTTTCTTTCTTTGTTTTCCTTCCTTCCTTCCTTTCTTTCTTTCTTTTTTTATTTATTTTCTTTCCTTTCTTTCTATCTTTCCTTTCTTTTCTTTCTTTCTTTCTTTCTTTCTTTCTATTTATCTATCTATCTATCTATCTATCTATCTATCTATCTATCTATCTATCTATCTATCTATCTATCTATCTATCTATCTATCTATCTATCTTTCCTTTCTTTCTTTTCTTTTCTTTTCTTTTCTTTCTTTCTTTCTTTATTTTCCTTCCTTTCTTTCTTTTCTTCCTTTCTTTCTTTTCTTCCTTTCTTTCTTTTCTTCCTTTCTTTCTTTTCTTCCTTTCTTTCCTTCCTTTTCTTTCTTTCTTTTTCTTTCTTTCTTTCTTTTTCTTTCTTTTTTTTTCTTTCTTGTCAAAACTGAACAAGCTGAAGTAAGAAGCTGATTGGTTTCTATGCAGAGCTATCCAGTTTTAGTAAATCGACCCCTATGTCTGTTACACAGTAACTGAAGACATAGTTGTTATTAGTGTTGAGCAGAATATGCCATATTCGATTTCGCGATATATCTCGAATATATATTCGAATATTCGAGATATATTCGCTAAATTCGAATATTCGTGATATTTTATCGAAATTAATTGAATGCGATTTTTCGCTATTGCGAATGCGAAAATAATTGCGATTTTTTTAATAACTGCGGTAGGAGCGCTCTGATTGGCTTAGAATATTCGTGATATTTTATCGAAATATCGCAACATGCGAATGCGATATTTATTGCGCAATTTCGAGATATGCTGGAGGAGCGCTCTGATTGGCTCAGAATATTCGTGATATTTTATCGAAATATCGCAACATGCGAATGCGATATTTATTGCGCAATTTCGAGATATGCTGGAGGAGCGCTCTGATTGGCTCAGAATATTCGTGATATTTTATCTAAATATCGCAACATGCGAATGCGATATTTATTGCGCAATTTCGAGATATGCTGGAGGAGCGCTCTGATTGGCTCAGAATATTCCTGATATTTTATCGAAATATCGCAACATGCGAATGCGATATTTATTGCGCAATTTCGAGATATGCTGGAGGAGCGCTCTGATTGGCTCAGAATATTCCTGATATTTTATCGAAATATCGCAACATGCGAATGCGAAATTTATTGCAGATATTTCGAAAACTGCTGTAGCAGCACTCTGAAATCGAATATGTATGATATTTTAACCAAAATACATATTGCGATTGCGATTTTTCGATCGCGCATGCGCAATTGCGCGAACAACACGCGACCATTTCCTGGAGCCTTGCCAGTTTCCCAATATTACAGCAACATGGTGGGAAGCAATTTCACAAAGTCTGAGGAAAAGTTGCTGATTTGTGTAAGTATTTTGACCACTGTTATTTCATCATCTTCAACTGCATTTAAGTCTAGTTTAAAAGTTAGTATATATGATCAGATATTAGTATTTAACCAAAAATGTGTCTCCTGCTTTTACAAAACTACAAGTCCCAGCATGCCTGGACAGCTGCAGACACCCTGGTTGGCAAATGTGTATTTAGGCACTTTTCCTTGTTATTTAGCATAATGAATTTAAAATTTTTTTGGACATAGGACGTATGCGAACGTCCTGACTTCAGTGTCCTCAAGGCCCAAGGACGTTCGAATACATATTGCCCTTTAGATGTTGCAGAACTACAACTTCCAGCATGCCTGGGAATGCTGGCACTTCTAGTATTGTAAGTTCTGCAGGCCCACATTTTTCAGGCCTTTATGCACGGGTCTCTAAACTGTGGCACCCTAGATGCAGCAAAAGTAAAATTCTTAGCATGCACTGAAAGACCGTGGCTGATGGGAGTAGTAGTTTTGCAACAGCTGGAGGTGGACTGGTCTTGAAACCCAGAGTTAGGTAACAAACCCGTAGTGTTTTGCAACCATTCTGCCTCCAGCTGGTTATTTTCTGTTGAAAAGCCTGTGGCGTGCAAAACACAACCCAAAAACTCCACCCGGTGCAAGGAAAAATTTGCACACACCTAAAGAGTGACATCACAAAAAACTGCGACGGTTGCATACGTCAGTGGTCCTCCGAAAAGGTCCCGTCTCTGACCCCCCGGGGCGTTAGGCTCCTAGGCTCCTGACAGGGAAAAGAGTTACTGTGGTCCATACAGCCGAAGCCATATGGACCCATCTCGGTCCAAGCAGCGCAATCAACACGCGAACAACACGCGACCATTTCCTGGAGCCTTGCCAGTTTCCAACTTATGATCGCAGCGCAATCACACAGCAACATGGTTGGAAGCAATTTCACTAAGTCTGAGGAAAAGTTGCTGATTTGTGTAAGTATTTTGACCACTGTTATTTCATCATCTTCAACTCCATTTAAGTCTAGTTTAAAAGTTAGTATATATGATCAGATATTAGTATTTAACCAAAAATGTGTCTCCTGCTTTTACAAAACTACAAGTCCCAGCCCAGCCCAGCATTTAAGTCTAGTTTAAAAGTTAGTATATATGATCATATATTAGTATTTCACAAAAAATGTGTCTCCTGCTTTTACAAAACTACAAGTCCCAGCATGCCTGGACAGCTGCAGACACCCTGGTTGGCAAATGTGTATTTAGGCACTTTTCCTTGTTATTTAGCATAATGAATTTAAAATTTTTTTGGACATAGGACGTATGCGAACGTCCTGACTTCAGTGTCCTCAAGGCCCAAGGACGTTCGAATACATATTGCCCTTTAGATGTTGCAGAACTACAACTTCCAGCATGCCTGGGAATGCTGGCACTTCTAGTATTGTAAGTTCTGCAGGCCCCCATTTTTCAGGCCTTTATGCACGGGTCTCTAAACTGTGGCACCCTAAATGCAGCAAAAGTAAAATTCTTAGCATGCACTGACAGACCGTGGCTGATGGGAGTAGTAGTTTTGCAACAGCTGGAGGTGGACTGGTCTTGAAACCCAGAGTTAAGTAACAAACACGTAGTGTTTTGCAACCATTCTGCCTCCAGCTGTTTTTTTCCTGTTGAAAAGCCTGTGGCGTGCAAAACACAACCCAAAAACTCCACCCGGATGCAGTGAAAAATGTGCACACACCTAAAGAGTGACATCACAAAAAACTGCGACTGGTACATACGTCAGTGGTCCTCCGAAAAAGGTCCCGTCTCTGACCCCCCGGGGCGTTAGGCTCCTGACAGGGAAAAGAGTTAGCAACGCATATCTCCCCTATACGTGTATCCTGTGTTGTTAATAATATATTCATAATTATGCAAATGATAATGGCTGCTATATTTATGCAAAAAAGGTGGCGACCGAAATGGCAGGATATAAAATCTTTCATGTTACCCCTGTCATTGATTAATAAGGCGAGAATGCTTCCAATTGTTGAATAGCATACATTTACGTCATATATCCATAAGGCTGTCAACAGAAGTATTACAATATACTTTGTTCTTCATCTTGCAGAAGTTCCTGGAAACAGGATACGATGAGCTGCGGAGGCAGCCACAGAAAAGGGCTGTGGTCAGCGCCCTAATCGCTGACTTTGGCGGCCAACATGACCACAAGGCCATTGTTAAGAAGTGGTCTGACCTGAAGAGGCGCCAAATGGTTCATGTCAGACGTCTTCGGGCTAAATATCATCCAGGTAAGTTATTGTTGACAGTTATGTTTTTTTTAAAAAAAGTGTATTTTGTGCGTGAACTCGAAAGAGAGAGGAGCCGGCCTGCAGGAGTTGGGAGGCCTCCCCCAGAGGCAATCTGCCACCTTTCTCCATGCCCCGGTTGGCAATGGCGGGTGTGAGGGGGTCCTCCCAACCCAACCTCGCATAGCACACCCACCAGGGGCGGGGCTGAGACCACCAAACTCAATTCACAGGTAGCCGAGAGCGGGATCCGAACCCCTAGCTGCAGAGGTGAATCAGTTGTCAGTGCAGTGGCAATCGCGTGGAGCCACCGCAGCTCCTTTGGTGACAGTTATGTAAGGTCATATGTAATTCATGTAAGGTCAGATGTTGTTAACCAAGATGCCATGTTGTGCTAACATATATCACCACCGGCCAAGGTATTCATAGTACTGTTGAAAAAATACATGGGGCAGCAGACAGGAACACAGAAGTTATGTGGGAACATAATTTTCCCATTGCTTTGCATGGGACTTTAAAGAAAAACCCCGACCATGGCAAGTGGGGGTGGGTAAGGTTTAAACCACCTATCCTATGTTTGTGGCTGACATATAAGTAACCTGTGTGCCAAGTTTCATATAAATATCTTTAGCCGTTTGTACGTGATGCTGGAACATACATACATACATACATACATACATACATTTATGCACACACACACGTTGAGTTTTATATATATAGATTACCACTAAATTCCTGTGTTAGGAGTGGGGTTGTTATAGTAATCCCGTGTGCTCCATCAGGCCCTTTTTTTAACATGAGATGGTCTGAACAAAACAAAGGAGACAAAAACAGCTCATTTTAACATGGTTGCATCCCAGCTCACGCTCAGTCCCCTGTAGTGCCCACAAGACCCTTTAATATAACATTGTCCCATTGGTTAACTGTCTATATAAATCAATTTGTATTCATATACAATACAGCACAGTACACAGAATTTGCATACGTCATTAGAAAACATTTTTATAATATATGAACATTGTGTTATTATAGGAGCTCCAATGCCAGTTGTCCGCGCCAAGCGCAGAAGGCGCCAGGCCGATGAGGAGGAGGAGGAGGATGCGGCAGAGGAGGATGCGGCAGAGGAGGACATGGATGAGGAGGAGCAGCCAGGGCCCTCCCACTCCCCAACCCCAGCTCCTGTTGAGGAGCAAGCTGAGGAGCTTCCCCCCCCCACCACCCCAACTTCTCAAGCAGAAGAGCAGGAGGAAGAGAGCGGTCCTGTGAGCCTCATTCAGGAAGGTAAATATGTGCACAATGATTAATAACATTTCAACAACAAAATGTAGATATAAAAATGGACAACATATAAAGCGCACCTGTCAGATTGTAGAACCATAATATGGTATTGATGCTAGAAGTATACAGGTAGTGCATAATTATTAGGCAAGTTGTATTTTTTGAGGATTCATTTTATTATTGAACAACAACCATGTTCTCAATGAACCCCAAAAACTCATTAATATCAAAGCTGAATTTTTTTGGAAGTAGTTTTTAGTTTGTTTTTAGTGTTAGTTATTTTCGGGGGATATCTGTGTGTGCAGGTGACTACTATTACTGTGCAGAATTATTAGGCAACTTAACCAAAAAATAAATAGATAGCCATTTCAATGATTTATTTTTAACAGTGAAACCAATATAACATCTCAACATTCACAAATACACATTTCTGACATTTAAAAACAAAACAAAAACAAATCAGTGACCAATATAGCCACCTTTCTTTGCAAGGACACTCAAAAGCCTGACATCCATGGATTCTGTCAGTGTTTTGATCTGTTCACCATCAACATTGCGTGCAGCAGCAACCACAGCCTGCCAGACACTGTTCAGAGAGGTGTACTGTTTTCCCTCCTTGTAAATCCCACATTTGATGATGGACCACAGGTTCTCAATGGGGTTCAGATCAGGTGAACAAGGAGGCCATGTCATTACTTTTTTTTATTTAATACCCTTTCTTGCCAGCCACGCTGTGGAGTACTTTGACACGTGTGATGGAGCATTGTCCTGCATGAAAATCATGTTTTTCTTGAAGGATGGTGACTTTTTCCTGTACCACTGCTTGAAGAAGGTCTCTTCCATAATCTGGCAGTAGGACTGGGAGTTGAGCTTGACTCCATCCTCAATCCGAAAAGGCCCCACAAGCTCATCTTTGATGATACCAGCCCAAACCAGTACTCCACCACCACCTTGCTGGCGTCTGAGTCGGACTGGAGCTCCCTGCCCTTTACCAATCCAGCCACGGGCTCTTCCATCTGGCCCATCAAGACTCACTCTCATTTCAGCAGTCCATAAAACCTTAGAAAAATCTTTCTTGAGATATTTATTGGCACAGTCTTGACGTTGCAGCTTGTGTGTCTTGTTCAGTGGTCATCGTCTTTCAGCCTTTCTTACCTTGGCCATGTCTCTGGGTATTGCACACCTTGTGCTTTTGGGCACCCCAGTGATGTTGCAGCTCTGAAATATGGCCAATCTTGTGGCAAGTGGCATCTTGGCAGCTGCACGCTTAACTTTTCTCAGTTCATGGGCAGTTATTTTGCACCTTTGTTTTTCCACACGCTTCTTTTGTTTGATGATCACGCTTCAGAAGCTTTGCAACTTTAAGAGTGCTGCATCCCTCTGCTAGATATCTCTCTATTTTGGACTTTTCAGAGTCTGTCAAATCCTTCTTTTGGCCAATTTTGCCAAAGAAAAGGAAATTGACTAATAATTATGCACACCTGATATAGAGTGTTGATGTCATTAGACCACACACCTTCTCATTACAGAGATGTACATTACCTAATATGCCTAATCTGTAGTAGGCTTTCGAGCCTATACAGCTTGGAGTAAGACAACATGCATAAAGAGGATGATGTGGTCCAAATACTCATTTGCCTAATAATTCTGCACTCCCGGGATGTGTTAGACACATAACAAGTGTATACACATGATAATGATTGATTAATAAGCAAAAAAATATATTTATTTATTTGGTAACGTTATTTGAAATCCAAATGTTTTTTTATTATATCCTAAAAGCATCAAGAGATCTGAAGAGGCAAAATATACTCATTGAAAAGACGCACCAGAAGATCCTTCAGAACCAGCGGAAGATGAGCTACCTCAACCAACAAAATGCTCTGCTAGAGCAGCAGCTATCGGGTCAGATTGCGGAAATGCACCGCATTCAGAAACGGATTGAGAGCTATATTTAAATTTATTTTTGTATTAAAAAAACTTATTTTTTGGAAATGTTTCATTTCTTTTTGAGATAGAGTTGTAGGTTTTTCAACACATCTAACTTCACATCAAACAAATCAACATCAACACATTTAACTTCATAATAAGCAAAAACATTTTATACTATTATTTTATTTAACATTAACCTAGGACAAACTAAAGCACACGACACAGACACGACGAACACAAAATAAACTGTTGAAAAATGAACATAACAAAAGCAACAATATATATATATATATATACAAAGAGAGAGAGAGGGAGAGCAAGAAAGAGAGAGAATGCAGATGAGCTCTTGCAGTCAGCCCAATGGTTGCAGTATAAATGCCGCAAAACAGGGTTTAACATAAGGTTCATTGTTATAGTTACACTTGCTGTTTAGATCCGGTCTGGTAGTCCGGTCTGGTAGCTTGTAGCGGAGGCTGTTGGTGGATCCGCTGTGCCAGAAAGGTCATGAAGCTTTACTCAGCATGGAGGCAGCAGCAGGAGTATTAAAATATAATATAACTAGACAATGCATTTCCTGAGGAAAATGCGAGTGGGAATGCTGAATAGCTTAATTGGTGAGCCCCTTGCCAAAGACATTCACCATAACCACTACACTATCTTTAGGACACACAGCTTCTTTCTCTATCTGCAAAGTATAGAGTATGCTGACTTCCTGGTCGCCCCTCCCCCCTCAATAGGTTTCCCCTCCCCCCCAGGTCAGTGAGGAGGAATATTGCACTGAGGTCAGGAAAGTTATTTATGGAAAGAAATAACATTACAAACGCTTTTAATTCACAGATCTAATACATGATTTAAGCCTCCAAACAAAGCTTAATAAATCCTCAAACGTACATGCAATTGATACAACGACTACACCGTTTGAAATACACGGCCCTTGTAAACGCATCGATATGAAATTTATGTAGATAAACTTAAAAATGTGGCCATTTCTGCGATTTAGAAAAGAGCGTCTTTGTGAGTTCTGCAGCAACATTTTTTAGATAATTTCACATGAGAGTCTATGAGACATAATTTCTGGCTGTTGCTCCAATAATTAAAACTAAAATACGTATCGCAGAATTGGTCACATTGCCATAAACCAGACAAGCATAGCTACGTTTTGATATAAAAATTGTGTATGAAAAGTAGATCTTGTGGGCGTGAGACCAATTTGTTTCCCCTTTTTGTAAAGATATTTTTAATTACAAAGATCTCCAATGTTAAGGTCACATGACAGACTCTAAATCCCCTCCATAGGATTACATTATAACCTATTGCATTTTTGTGAAAAATTCGCAAAACGTAAATTGCGTTTTCACCAAAAAATTGTAAACGATAACGATCTGAAAAGTCATAGCCGGATAGCTAAATATTTTGTGACCGCTTTAAAGTTTTTTCAGTGTCTGTAAGTGAAAGTATGAAGTAGCTGAAACTTTTGGCATGGCATGTGAATTCAAAGGGGAAAAGGATGTTCTCATTGACTTCAATGTTTAAAAAAAGGGTCTAAAAGCTTAAAATTTATAAAAGTGTAAAAAGTAGAAAAAAACTTGAAGAAGTCCCATCATTAGCTGAACGAGACGAACATTTTTACAGTTGAATGGTCTCAATAGCTGAAAGTATGCCGAAGTTACGCAGAACCAAAAAACTTAAGGAATAATAAGATTACTAAATTTACGGATATCAATACTGGAAATGTTTATTAAAGCATTCACACTAATTAAGATTAATACATTTACGGGTATCCATACTAGGAATGCTTATTAAAGCATTCCCACTAAGTATCACACAGGCATGATTTACAAGCAGTAGTGGTAATAGTAATACATAGCATAAAAACACTTGGGGAATACTTTACAGCATCAGTAGTGGTCATAGTAGTCAATAGTGTACCAAAAAATTGGGACACAGGTGTCTTGACTGAGCTGTAATAGTAGTAGTAGACATTGACAATACAGTGTCAAATCACTCGGGCAAGAGGTGCCATGATGAACAGCAGTCTTAATAAGAGTATATAGGGTGTGAAATAACTGCTGACATAGGTGTCTTGACTGGGCAGCAGAAGCAGCAGTAGTAGTATTAACAGTAGTAGTTGATACAGAGTCATATCACATGGGCAGGAGGTGCCATCATGAACAGCAGTAGGAATAGGAGTATATAGAGTGTCAAATAACTGCTGACATAGGTGTCTTGACTGGGCAGCAGCAGCAGAAGCAGCAGTAGTATTAACAGTAGTAGTTGATACAGAGTCATATCACATGGGCAGGAGGTGCCATCATGAACAGCAGTAGGAATAGGAGTATATAGAGTGTCAAATAACTGCTGACATAGGTGTATTGACTGGGCAGCAGCAGCAGAAGCAGCAGTAGTATTAACAGTAGTAGTTGATACAGAGTCATATCACATGGGCAGGAGGTGCCATGATGAACAGCAGTAGGAATAGGAGTATATAGAGTGTCAAATAACTGCTGACATAGGTGTCTTGACTGGGCAGCAGCAGCAGAAGCAGCAGTAGTATTAACAGTAGTAGTTGATACAGAGTCATATCACATGGGCAGGAGGTGCCATGATGAACAGCAGTAGGAATAGGAGTATATAGAGTGTCAAATAACTGCTGACATAGGTGTCTTGACTGGGCAGCAGCAGCAGAAGCAGCAGTAGTATTAACAGTAGTAGTTGATACAGAGTCATATCACATGGGCAGGAGGTGCCATGATGAACAGCAGTAGGAATAGGAGTATATAGAGTGTCAAATAACTGCTGACATAGGTGTCTTGACTGGGCAGCAGCAGCAGAAGCAGCAGTAGTATTAACAGTAGTAGTTGATACAGAGTCATATCACATGGGCAGGAGGTGCCATGATGAACAGCAGTAGGAATAGGAGTATATAGAGTGTCAAATAACTGCTGACATAGGTGTCTTGACTGGGCAGCAGCAGCAGAAGCAGCAGTAGTATTAACAGTAGTAGTTGATACAGAGTCATATCACATGGGCAGGAGGTGCCATGATGAACAGCAGTAGGAATAGGAGTATATAGAGTGTCAAATAACTGCTGACATAGGTGTCTTGACTGGGCAGCAGCAGCAGAAGCAGCAGTAGTATTAACAGTAGTAGTTGATACAGAGTCATATCACATGGGCAGGAGGTGCCATCATGAACAGCAGTAGGAATAGGAGTATATAGAGTGTCAAATAACTGCTGACATAGGTGTATTGACTGGGCAGCAGCAGCAGAAGCAGCAGTAGTATTAACAGTAGTAGTTGATACAGAGTCATATCACATGGGCAGGAGGTGCCATGATGAACAGCAGTAGGAATAGGAGTATATAGAGTGTCAAATAACTGCTGACATAGGTGTCTTGACTGGGCAGCAGCAGCAGAAGCAGCAGTAGTATTAACAGTAGTAGTTGATACAGAGTCATATCACATGGGCAGGAGGTGCCATGATGAACAGCAGTAGGAATAGGAGTATATAGAGTGTCAAATAACTGCTGACATAGGTGTCTTGACTGGGCAGCAGCAGCAGAAGCAGCAGTAGTATTAACAGTAGTAGTTGATACAGAGTCATATCACATGGGCAGGAGGTGCCATGATGAACAGCAGTAGGAATAGGAGTATATAGAGTGTCAAATAACTGCTGACATAGGTGTCTTGACTGGGCAGCAGCAGCAGAAGCAGCAGTAGTATTAACAGTAGTAGTTGATACAGAGTCATATCACATGGGCAGGAGGTGCCATGATGAACAGCAGTAGGAATAGGAGTATATAGAGTGTCAAATAACTGCTGACATAGGTGTCTTGACTGGGCAGCAGCAGCAGAAGCAGCAGTAGTATTAACAGTAGTAGTTGATACAGAGTCA
The DNA here is from genome assembly GCF_905171775.1 of Rana temporaria. Lineage (NCBI taxonomy): Eukaryota > Metazoa > Chordata > Amphibia > Anura > Ranidae > Rana > Rana temporaria. The sequence goes on along the minus strand of NC_053493.1, from coordinate 392,284,590 downwards.
TATCACATGGGCAGGAGGTGCCATCATGAACAGCATTAGGAATAGGAGTATATAGAGTGTCAAATAACTGCTGACATAGGTGTATTGACTGGGCAGCAGCAGCAGAAGCAGCAGTAGTATTAACAGTAGTAGTTGATACAGAGTCATATCACATGGGCAGGAGGTGCCATGATGAACAGCAGTAGGAATAGGAGTATATAGAGTGTCAAATAACTGCTGACATAGGTGTCTTGACTGGGCAGCAGCAGCAGAAGCAGCAGTAGTATTAACAGTAGTAGTTGATACAGAGTCATATCACATGGGCAGGAGGTGCCATCATGAACAGCAGTAGGAATAGGAGTATATAGAGTGTCAAATAACTGCTGACATAGGTGTATTGACTGGGCAGCAGCAGCAGAAGCAGCAGTAGTATTAACAGTAGTAGTTGATACAGAGTCATATCACATGGGCAGGAGGTGCCATGATGAACAGCAGTAGGAATAGGAGTATATAGAGTGTCAAATAACTGCTGACATAGGTGTCTTGACTGGGCAGCAGCAGCAGAAGCAGCAGTAGTATTAACAGTAGTAGTTGATACAGAGTCATATCACATGGGCAGGAGGTGCCATGATGAACAGCAGTAGGAATAGGAGTATATAGAGTGTCAAATAACTGCTGACATAGGTGTCTTGACTGGGCAGCAGCAGCAGAAGCAGCAGTAGTATTAACAGTAGTAGTTGATACAGAGTCATATCACATGGGCAGGAGGTGCCATGATGAACAGCAGTAGGAATAGGAGTATATAGAGTGTCAAATAACTGCTGACATAGGTGTCTTGACTGGGCAGCAGCAGCAGAAGCAGCAGTAGTATTAACAGTAGTAGTTGATACAGAGTCATATCACATGGGCAGGAGGTGCCATGATGAACAGCAGTAGGAATAGGAGTATATAGAGTGTCAAATAACTGCTGACATAGGTGTCTTGACTGGGCAGCAGCAGCAGAAGCAGCAGTAGTATTAACAGTAGTAGTTGATACAGAGTCATATCACATGGGCAGGAGGTGCCATCATGAACAGCATTAGGAATAGGAGTATATAGAGTGTCAAATAACTGCTGACATAGGTGTATTGACTGGGCAGCAGCAGCAGAAGCAGCAGTAGTATTAACAGTAGTAGTTGATACAGAGTCATATCACATGGGCAGGAGGTGCCATCATGAACAGCAGTAGGAATAGGAGTATATAGAGTGTCAAATAACTGCTGACATAGGTGTCTTGACTGGGCAGCAGCAGCAGCAGAAGCAGCAGTAGTAGTATTAACAGTAGTAGTTGATACAGAGTCATATCACATGGGCAGGAGTTGCCATGATGTACAGCAGTCTTAATAAGAGTATATAGGGTGTGAAATAACTGCTGACATAATTGTCTTGACTGATCCAAAGGAGTCATGGGAGAAAATCATGTGGTCAGATGAGACTATAATATAATTTTTTGATCATAATTTCACTAACCGTGTTCGGAGGAAGAATAATGATGAGTACCGTGCCAAGAACGCCATCCCTAATGTGAAGCATGGGGGTGGTAGCATCATGCTTTGGTGGTGTTTTTCTGCACATGGGACAGGGTGACTGCACTGTATTAAGGAGAGGATGACCGGGGCCATGTATTGCAAGATTTTGGGCAACAACCTCCTTCCCTGAGTTAGAGCTTTGAAGATGGGTCGAGGCTGGGTCTTCCAACATGAGAATGACCCAAAGCACACAGCCAGGATAACCAAGGATTGGCTCTGTAAGGAGCATATCAAGGTTCTGGCGTGGCCTAGCCAGTCTCCAGACCTAAACCCAATAGAGAATCTTTGGAGGGAGCTCAAACTCCGTGTTTCTCAGTGATAGCCCAGAAACATGACTGATGTAGAGAAGATCTGTGTGGAGGAGTGGGCCAAAATCCCTCCTCCAGTGTGTGCAAAGCTGGTGTAAAACTACAAGAAATGTTTGACCGCTGTAATTGCAAAGAAAGCCTACTGTACCAAATATTAACATTGATTTTCTCTGATGTTGAAATAGTTATATTCAGCACTGTAAATACATCAGGTCCGGGGCTTCATCAGGGAATGCATGGCAAGGGACCCTTCAGCGCCCTGAACCGACGACGGGTGCCAGAAAGTCACCGCCGATCCAGGACTCATTCATCTTTATGAATGTGAGTCTGTCCACGGACTCTGTGGACAGACGGGTCCTCTTGTCCGTGACCACCCCACCTGCCGCGCTGAATGTCCGCTCAGATAGTACGCTGGAGGGGGGGCAAGACAATAACTCCAGCGCATACTGAGCGAGCTCGCGGCAGGTGTCCAATCTGGCAACCCAGTACTCCATGGGGTCGTCGGTGCTCATACTGTCAGAAGCACCGACGGACGCCATGTAGTCTGCCACCATGTGGGCCAGCCGCTGGTGGTGACTGCTGCTGCTGCTGCTGGTGGTGGTACTGGGTCGCTCGGTTTGGAAGAACATCCTCATCTCTTCCATTAGGTCCCCTGCTCGGCTGCAGCTGGGTGCAGCCACCTGCTGGGTGAGATGAGGGGGGACAACTGGAGGCCGGGGAGTTGCCTGCTCCAACCGTCTGACAATGGCTGCCTGCAGTTCCTCCATCCGGTGCTGCCTCCGGCTGGCTGGGATGAACTGCTCCAGTTTCCCCTTGCACCTGGGATCCAAAAGGGTGGCCATCCAGAAATCATCCCTCGTCTTGATGGTCTTAACCCGGGGGTCCCTCCTGAGGCATCTCAGCATGTGGGCAGCCATGGGGAAGAGCACAGCCCGCTGTGACTCCTCAATGCTGGCCAGGTGAATGAGGTGCGACTCTTCTTCCCTGAGGCGCTGCTGGTCAAACTCAGACATGCCCAACCCCCGGACTATCGGTGCCCCCAACACCGGCTCTCCCTCCTGACCAGGCCCTGACTCCGGGACGACACCAGCAACCACCTCCTCCTCCTCTTCATCATCATCCTCCTCCTCCTCCTCCTCCTCCTGGTCCTGGCCCTGGTCTCGGTGGAGCATTGCTGACTCCTCCTGCTCCACCAAGGCACTCTCCCCAGCCTCGAGCAGGCGATCTAGTGTCCTCTCCAGCATGAACAGTATTGGCAGCACGCTATTGAGGCCAATTTGCTCACTGCTGACCATCTTGGTCGCCTGCTCGAAGGAGGACAACACTTGGCAGACCTGGTTTATCTGCCCCCACTGCGCACAGGCGATGAAAGGGAGTTGTGGTGAAGCCCTCTGAGTGCCTAGTTCCATCAGGTACTCCCTCACCGCCCTTTGCTGCTCCCACAACCTCTTCAGCATGTGGAGGGTGGAGTTCCACCGCGTCACACTGTCCACAATCAGCCTGTGAAGGGGCAGATTGTACTTCCGCTGCAATTTGGACAGGGACGCGGTAGCGGTTGGGGAGCGCCTGAAGTGGCTGGCAATCCTACGCGCCTTTGCCACAATGTCACTCAACCCTGGATAAGTGCGCAGGAACTTCTGCACCACCAGGTTGAGGACATGTGCCAGACAGGGCACGTGCGTCAGACTGCCAGCATGGAGGGCGGCTAAAAGGTTGCTGCCGTTATCGCAGACAACCATACCTGGCTGGAGCCTTCGGGGTGTCAGCCACTTCTGGACCTGAGCTTGAAGTGCTTTCAGCACTTCTTCTGCAGTGTGTCTCCGGTCCCCTAAACTAACAAGCTGGAGCACGGCCTGACAGCGCACGTGCCCCACACTTGAGTAGCTACGGGGGCGCTTGCTGGGAGGCTCAGCAGCTGCGGAGACAGTGGCTTGAGGGAGACCAGCAGTTCTCCCCTGGACACCCCGGGGCGGCACCACAAGATCGGTTGCCGACGATCCCTCACCGACGCCTCGGAGGGAAACCCAATGGGCCGTGAAGCTGATGTAGCGTCCCTGCCCATGCCTGCTGGTCCAGCCATCCATTGTCAGATGAACCCTGTCGCTGACAGCGTGATCCAGCGACAGGGTTACATTCTGCACAATGTGCTGGTGTAGGGCAGGGACACCAGTCCTGGCAAAGAAATGGCGGCTGGGGACACGCCATTGGGGTTGGGCCTGCTCCAACATCTGCCTGAAGGGGTTGCTGTCAACTATGTTGAAGGGCAGCAGATGTTGGGCAATAACCCTTGCCAGGAGCCCATTGAGGGAACGCACACGTCGGTCTCCAGGGGGGAAGGGAGTGGTGCGGTCAAAGGCGTCTGAAATCGACGCCTGGCGCCGGACGGCAGTGCGGGACACAGACGTGGAGGGTGCTGTGGAAGTAGAGGTCTGGCTGCCGGTACCAGTACCTCTACTAGAGGGAGCGGGGGGGCATGACCTGCTGGAAACAGATGAAGATGTGGCAGGGGCTGCTGTACCCTGCTCACTTGTGGTGGTGGCGCTGCTACCACCACCACGCTTCATCTCCTCATACAACGCCCAGTGGTTTATCCTCAGGTGCTGGTTCAGGGCTGTGGTACCCACCCGAGCCAAACACTTCCCTCTCTTCACCCTCACTTTACAAATCCGGCAGATGGCCACGGTAGGGTTGTCTGCCACCAGGGTAAAGAAATTCCAGACAGGTGACTTCAGCACCGCCCTCCTGTCAGATGGGGTGACGCTTACTTGCACCTGCTGGGATTCGGTGCGCACAGGTGGAGCTGCCTGCTGCTGCTGCTGCTGCTGCTGCTCCTCCTCCTGACACCTCCTGCTGCCATCACCAGTGGAGACCCTGACGATGGTCTCCCTGGTGGTGACCTGGCGCACCGTTTCACCAGGGTGCCTACCTTCCCCGTCGTCACTGACGTAGTGAGCCGACGCGTCAGATGGCAACCATGATGGGTCACCCTCTTCGCCCCCAGAGATGTCAGACCAAGGGCTGAGATGTGTTGGTCTGAGGGAACCACGTGACATGGAGCCTCTAGCCTGGCTCCGCTGTCCCCTCACCCACGCCTGGGTCTGACTAGGTGCTGCTGTTTCCTGCACCAAAACAGCAGCACCAGTTTGAAGGGATGTCTCTGGGATACTGCCAGCAGGTATCCCATCCTCCTCATCCATCCCTTCAAAAAGGTCCTGACCATCAGGACAGAGCTGGAGGTCTGCCTGATGCATGGCCTCCCCCAAGAGATCCCTATCACTGTCGCTGTCGAACAGTAAGATGCTGGACTCTTGGGGGCTGGGGGGGGGTAGTACAGGCAACGGTGTAATGGTGGTACTACTGTGAGTCGGGACCGACGACTCAGTGGCACTGCTGTGCCCCATGTAGTCCACCACTACTTGAGCCTGAGATGGCAATATCGGGCGGCTGCCCGATGGGAAGAACTCCCGGATCAGGCGTACTCCCCTTGCACCCGATCCTCTACCACTAGTAGGGGCACGAGAGGTACCCCGTGCTGGCAGCGATCCAGCACTGGGAGTAACTCCCCTACCCCTACTGCCACGGCCACGGATGCCGCTCATAATTGCTGATATGTGTGTGGGGGGGTTAAACTTTATTGGGGGGGAAAATGTGAACAAAATGTGTTTTTGTGTTTTTTTTACAAGACAGGCACGCAGACAAAGACGTACACAGACAGCTACTAAACTATAAGAAAAGTAGTACACCAGACAAGGACTACAAAATTAAAGAAAAAAAAAAAAAGCACTAAACAAACACTAACTTTTTTTTTTTTTTTTTTTTTTAAACACAAAACACAGACACTAAACACACACTAAGCTAAGCTAGATGAAATAAATGTACACTAACAGTGTGTACACTTACTACACAAAATTTAACTAAACTGAACACAAAACTTAGCTTTTATAAAAGCTCTTTAGGGAAAACTAAACAAAATTTGAACTGAGATGCCTATCAAATATCACTGAACAGCGAACCTGCAAGATCTGACAGTAACACAAGATGAACAAAACTTAGCTTTTAGAAAAGCTCTTTTATAAAGCTCAGCAAAACGTGTTCTGAAATCTCTTGCAAATATAACTGAACAGGGAGGATTGCAGGATCAAACAGTAACACAAATGAAAAAAACAGCACAAAACAGCACAAAACGTAGCTTTGAAAAAAGCTCTTGGGTCTATTGCTTTGAAAAAAGCAGTTGATATACTGGAAAAGATCCACTGGAATCACTAAATAGCAATGCTGGTGATGATCTAAATCAATCAAGAACAAAGACACAGGAAACCAGGAACACAGAAACAGCCTCCACACTCTATAGCCAGCTTCTGAATCTGCAATGAAATGGTGCTGGGAGTGAGCTTATATAATGTCCATGCAGGCAGGTTCCTATTGGTTGCTAACCTGTGACGAGTGTGGAAGGAGAACTCTGATTGGCTCTGATGCAAAAGGGCGGAGCAAATAATCGCGCAATATTCCTATTGCCGAATATTCGCATTGCGAATATTCGGCAATATAAAATGATCGCTTCAGCTACTCGGCCCAATGGCTCTAATCATACCAGCAATGCTTTCAGACGTCTATGGAGATCACTAGGATGTGATCTGTTTTAAAAATGAAACTGTAAAAATCGCTCTGATGCGGAAGATCGGGGCGAGGAAAATAATCGCGCGATATTGCGTTTGCCGAATAATCGCATTGCGATCTTTCTGGAAAATTCAATGAACGCTTCAGCTACTCGGCCCAGGGTCTCTAATGATACCAGCAATGCTTTTAGACGTCGATGGAGATATCTAGGATGTGATCTGATTCAAAAAAAAAATTGTAAAAAATCGAATATTCGGAATTGCGAATATTCACCGCGAATTTCGAAATATAGCGCGATTTCTCGAATATGCTATATTCGAGTCGAATATTCGCAATGCGAATATTCGTGAGCAACACTAGTTGTTATATTTAAAGACAATTAAACCCAAAGGCAAACATTTATTATATTGCAGCTTACCAATTCTAATGCCGCATACACACCATCACTTTATGTTATTAAAAAAAAACGACATTTTCTGTGAAGTAAAAAACAACGTTTTTGAAACTTCAATTTTCAAAGACGAAGTTGCCTACACACCATCGTTTTTTCACAGTGCTCTAGCAAAGCGAGGTTACGTTCACCACTTTTTTCCATTGAAGCTCGCTTCATAACTAGCTTCTGGGCATGCGCGGGTGTAAAAACGTTGTTTTAAACGTTGTTTTTTGCTACACACGGTCAATTTCTGTGGAGTAAAAAACGACGTTTTGAAAAACGACACATAAAATTGAAGCATGCTTCAATTTTTTTTTGTCGTTTTTAACAAGACATAAAACTACGTTTTCCCCCACACACGGTCATTTAAAGTGACGTTTTTAAAAACGTTGTTTTTTTCCATCGCATAAAACGACCGTCTGCTGTACGCGGCATTATATGTGATGGCTGCATTTGTTTTCTTTTTTAGGCTGGCTTTATTTTATTTCCACCTGATGATCTAGCCAGTAAGTCTGTTGTTTTTCAGCAGAAGAAGCTCACCTGAAAACGTATGGGTTAAAGTGGTTATACGTACAGGTAAGCCTATAATAAGGCTTACCTGTAGGTGCAGTAAATATCTACTAAACGCACACTGCGCTCAATGGTTCTTCCGTTCATATACAGAGAGCTGTACCGTGGCCGTGACTCCGGCGCAAATGCATGAGAGTGATCAAGGACGCCATCAAGGCTCGGCCAGTCAAACAGCCACAGCCCACAAACCCAGAAGGAAGAACGGGTGAAGATGGAAGCCCTGTCAGTGGATTATGACATTAATTTGCAGGATGAAGATTTTATTATGTTTTTTTCTTGTGCTTTACTACCGCTTTAAAAGTATTGATACAAACCATTTTTAGGGGTGCGTACAATGATCAGATTTTATTTATGTACAACCTTTTTTTTCTTATTTATTTGACCTTTTATTTTTTATTTTTACACTGTTCTTTAAAAAAAAAAAAAATCTCTTGAATATGAGATTTGGACCTCAGATCTCATATTTACACTAAAATGCAATTTAAAAAAAATGTTGCTTTAAGAGCATTAGGCAGAACTGACGTTTTGATGTGGAGTTCCACCCACATTTTTCACTCCTCACCATGCATCACCAATGTGCATCCTTAAAGCGGGGGTTCACCCTAAAACATTTTTTATTTATCTACCATCCATTCCGGCATACTAGCGTCAGCTACAGTAGGCCCTTTTTTTTTTTTGCGCTGTACTTACCGTTTAATCGTCCAGTTTTGTTTCAGACTCCGGCGGGGAAATAGGCATTCCTATGAAGAGGGGAACATGATTGACGTCACGCGTTTCCGAAAATAGTCGAAATAAGTCTCGGATATATACGGCGCCTGCGCAGTCAGCTCCTAGTTTGTGCGCAGGCGCCGTATAGCGCCGTGAAGAGCCGAGTCCTACTCCGGCTATTTTCGGAATGCGTGACGCGCCATAGCCGGACGTCAATCATGTTCCCCTCTTCATAGGAACGCCTATTTCCCCGCCGGAGTCTGAAACGAAACTAAAGAATTAAACTGTAAGTACAGAGCAAAAAAAAAAAAAGGCATACTGTAGCTGACGCTAGTATGCTGGATGGGATGGTACCTAGTTGTTTTTTAGGGTGAACCTCCGCTTTAAAACGAATTGGCAGTTTATTTTTATTTTTTCTGTTCACTTACCTGATTTATGCCTATATCTAATTTCACTTCCTCCTCTAGGGGGCCGCTGTGCCATGCGTCATTTCTGGTTTTGCATTGGCACCTAGCAGATCTTGGTCAGCTTGGCATGGCGTCTATTAAAATTCTTGGCCAGATTGGCATTGCACGGCTCCAGCAACATTTAACATTGGTGTCTATGGAAAATCTTGGTCAGCTTGGCATGGCTGTGTCATGTCAAGCTCACCAAAATAGCACCTCAATGCACATGCGTGAGATCGGCAGATGCATGCTGGTTAGGCAGCATGCACGAAATCCAGGAAGAAGGACACTGCGGCTTCAGATGCCCACACTGGAGATGGCCGTGCTGTGCAGAAACTTCACAAAGTAAGAAAACAATACTACACAGATAGAAAACTGGGCATAGTTTACAGCAGTGGTCATCAACCCTGTCCTACTAACAGGTCAGGTATGCAAGATACATCACAGGTGATGTAATTTGCTGCTCAGTGATTGCAGTATTCTAGTCTGCATCTCCCCAAGGTAATACATAAAACCTGGCCTGTTAGTGGGCCCTGATGCACATGCACAGAATGAGTTCATTCCCCCACCAGAAAATCAAGAGGCCGAAAACCCAGCACCCATAAGTAGCCAGGGAGAAGATCACAGCAGCCAGTGAGGGTTGTAACCACCACATCGAAAGTAAAAAACATACCCCAGCTGAACCGCTTGTGAAAGTGAACTGAAAATGCTGAAGACTGGCGCACAGGCTGGGGTGTCCATGGCCCCATGCAATAAAGTTCAGTGTGGAAAGAAGTCGACAACTCGGTGCTCCTCTTATTAATCTTTATTAGCTACATAACATGGATACAGTTCAAAATGTTAACGTGTTTCGGCCATTGTAGCCTTCCACATAGCATCTGGAAGGTGGATGTTAGTATTTCTGAGGGTTTAGTTCCTCTTTAACTACTTGCCGACCAGCTGCCGCCGTCCTACGGCGGCAGGTCGGCTCCCCTGCGCGAGAGCCCGTAGCTCGTCCCTAACTCCCGTGCGCGTGCCCGGCGGGCGCTTTTTTGCCGCCGGGCACCCGCGATTGCTCGTTACAGAGCGAGGACCGGGAGCTCCCGGTCCTGTCAGGGGAGAAATGCCTGACCGTCTGTTCATACAATGTATGAACAGTGATCAGTCATTTCCCCTAGTGAGGCCACCCCCCCTACAGTTAGAACACACCCAGGGAACATACTTAACCCCTTCCCCGCCCCCTAATGTTAACCCCTTCACTGCCAGTGGCATTTTTATAGTAATCCAATGCATTTGTATATATCGCTATAAAAATGCCAATGGTCCCAAAAATGTGTCAAAAGTGTCCGAAGTGTCAGACATAATGTCGCAGTACGGAAAAAAAATCGTTGATCACCGCCATTACTAGTAAAAAAAAAATATTAATAAAAATGCCATAAAACTATCCCCAATTTTGTAAACGCTATAACTTTTGTGCAAACCAATCAATAAACGTTTATTGCGATTTTTTTTACGAAAAATATGTAGAAGAACACGTATCGGCCTAAACTGAGGAAAAAAATTGTTTTTATATATTTTTGGTGGATATTTATTATAGCAAAAAGTAAAAAATATTATTTTTTTTTCAAAATTGTCGCCATTTTTTTGTCTATAGCGCAAAAACTAAAAAACGCAGAGGTGATCAAATACCACCAAAAGAAAGCTCTATTTGTGGGAAAAAAAAGGATGCTAATTTTGTTTGGGAGCCACGTCGCACGACTGCGCAATTGTCAGTTAAAGCGACACAGTGCTGAATCGCAAAAAATGCTCTGGTCTTTGACCAGCAATATGGTCCGGGGGTTAAGTGGTTAAAGTGGAACTAAACCTATCCTTTTAACTGTTTCCCAAAAGTATTACATTCAAGGCATGTTGTAAATGATAACTGTCACAGTTGCTTGTGCTTTCAAGCCAAATGTCAAACCATTAAATGGCTGGTGTGATAACTGATCACATGTGCAGCACCATGGCAATAGCAGATCAAAAAAGAGGCTAAGATGGCAGCTTCCTTGGTTGTAAAGAATAGGTGGGTTTAGTTCCCCTTTAAATTCCAGAGCTGAAATCAGCTAGAGGTTAATTTAGGCTCACTGGCTGTTTAAATGACACAGAACTGGATAAAATGAATAGTTCCCTGTCGCAGGACTGATATACAAGAGACCCTCAGTGAATTGTGCTGTGTTCAGTACCTGGGTGCCCTGGCAGCTATTTGTAGCCATCAGGAATGTGTATTTCATATCGATGTAAGGCTTGGCTCCACAAGAAGGAATCTGCCTTTTATTACCTGGCGGATGGAGGCGGCAGATGCCTGAGGATCAGAAAACAGACCAGAAGGCATCTCCCGACATCAGGAGCTATGCTGATTACCTGTTACCATGGTGAAGCTGGACCTGGGACGTGTGCAAGTGATGGACTCTTATTTCCTTACCACGCTTTGCTTAATGTAAATCTGGCACATTTGCAGTGATTTTAAAGACAAATATTTGAAGGATGTAGGCTGCCATTGCTGACCCTCTTCTGAACATTTTAGGTGCTTGGCTAATACACTTAACCCCTGGCCTCAATATTTTCACCAACCTGGACAAAGTCTTCAGCACATGAAAGTTGAAGAAAAGTCAGAAACCATAATCTGCATATTTATTTTGGTTCAGTGACAGAGGTAAGGACAACAGCCAGGCAACTAGCAAGTCATTGGTTACCCCATCCCCCAAAATTGTCCCCACAACCCAATATGGTTTCCTTCTGCTCTCTGCACTGAATGGCTGCCTGGCCATCTGACATCCTGTACCCCCGGCGCCCAGAGCTTTTTTTCTCAGAAAATAGGTGCAGGAACTCAACCACGACCCTGTTCATATTTCACAAACAGTAGAAGGGTATTAAAGGGGCATTAAATACCAGAATTGCATTACATACAGAGTGCAGAGTTCAGGGGGGTTACACACAGAGTGCAGAGCTGTCACTTGTAAATACAGAAACCAGACTTCTGTGTTTACAAGTGATTGTGGTGAGCAGGCACCAAAGGGTCTGAGCCAAAGGTAGTGGAACTGAGTTCCCCCGAGTTCCCCCTGAAAAAAAGCCCTGATCAAGCGCAATGCGCTGGGCTTCTTGCCTTGAAATGTCTAGGCACATTAGAGAAGCAAAGTCTGCATAACAAGAGAAACCTATTATATCTCTGTTGTGGCTAAGTTATCCCTTTTGGATACATATCTGCTTTTATAAGAGGACATTGATATCTGCCTTGGCGCTGTACTTGTACTGTATATTGACAACAGCAGCAGCACTGTCCTGGCAGATCTTCTCAAGCTTGCAAGAACAAATAGAATGATCCTCACTAAATACTGGCTTAACCACTTAAGGACCGCCTCCTGCACATACGTTGGCAGATTGGCACGGTTGGGCACAAGCACGTACAGGTACGTCCTCCCCGGTCCCAAGCTCCGTGATCGTGGCCGTGGGACCCGCGGACCCTATCGCCGCTGGAGTCCCGCGATCGGTCCCTGGAACTGAAGAACGAGGAGAGCTGTGCGTAAACACAGCTTCCCCGTTCTTCACTGTGGCGCTGTCATTGATCGTGTGTTCCCTAATATAGGGAAACACGATCAATGATGTCACACTGCCAGCCCCGCCCCCTTACATTTAGAAACACATATGAGGTCACACTTAACCCCTTCAGCGCCCCCTAGTGGTTAACTCCCAAACTGCAATTGTCATTTTCACAGTAAACAATGCATTTTTATAGCATTTTTTGCTGTGAAAATTACAATTGTCCCAAAAAGGTGTCAAAATTGTCCTATGTGTCCGCCATAATGTCGCGGTCACGAAAAAAATTGCTGATCGCCGCCATTAGTAGTAAAAAAAAAATTATTAATAAAAATGCAATAAAACTATCCCCTATTTTGTAAACACTATACATTTTGTGCAAACCAATCGATAAATGCTTATTGCAATTTTTTTTTAACGAAAAATATGTAAAAGAATACGTATCAGCCTAAACTGAGGAAAAAAAATGTTTTTTTTATATATTTTTGGGGGATATTTATTATAGCAAAAAGGAAAAAATATTGAATTTTTTTCAAAATTGTCGCTCTATTTTTGTTTATAGCGCAAAAAATAAAAACCGCAGAGGTGATCAAATACCACCAAAAGAAAGCTCTATTTGTGGGAAAAAAAGTACGCCAATTTTGTTTGGGAGCCACGTCGCACGACCGCGCAATTGTCAGTTAAAGCGACGCAGTGCCGAATCTCAAAAACTGTCCGGGTCCTTTACCTGCATTTTGGTCTGGGTCTTAAGTGGTTAATGAGCAGTATTGAATGGGATCCATGCTGACGGTCATATCCTGTGAGGTCATTTCCTGTGTTGAGGTCAGTTCCTGTGTTGTAATTTCCCATGGAGGAAGCAATTGGCTGTTGGGGTCATGACTTCCTGTTTGTCATTCCTTTTGTTGTCGATTGAATAAAAACCAAGTGTTGTGCTCTGTAGAGGCAGAGAGGAGCATGGTACCGAGGACGTAAGCATGGTGGTCATGTCTGTTTACTTGGGGATATGCAGGAAATAGAGTGATTTTAAGATGCAATATACCATTAGAATGAAATGTGTTGAAAGGGTGCTTTAGCACAGAAGGTATAGATTATGCGTAGCGTATAGCCATATGTCCATAGCGGTCACCATGGAAAGCATGTTAGCAAATTAAGGAAAGGGCATTTCTCCATAGATTCATCCAATAATTGTACTAGAAGGATTAGTATTGGCAAATTTCAAACTAACAATATTTGAATGAACAATATTCTTCCAGGGAAATTACTTGGGGAATCTTGAAAATTTTTACTTGGGCCAATTTACCTATTTTTTCACTTGGCAAATTTCACCAGAGAATCCTTAATAAAAACATCCCACTGTTCAAAGAAAAATATACATAAAAGGCATTAAAAGCAGCTGTAATGTTTGAACTATAATGAGAATGATGTGTAAAGTGCCATTATGTAATCCCAACACATTTCCATGGCAATCACCAGCGGTAATGACTCTGCTCTGTTCCCCAGAGTGAGATACATTCCATTACCCAGAATCCTCAGCAGGGACTCTGATTAGCTTCTGGCTCCCCTTAGACAGACTAAATATCAGCACAGCTGAGCCTTGTGTCAAATCAAAGTGTCTGTTAAGTACTGAAGAGTTTAATATTACTTCTAACCGCAGGTGTCGTCACAGAAAAATCTGCCTAGATATAGCCAATTTCCATAGTTCAGATATATCTGCAATTATCAGTGGGTGGTTATACCCATTTATACCCCAGAACAAACATTCAACAGAAGTGTTGGTTATTTAATTCTGAAATTATATATATTGGCATTACATTAAGTTGACTAACAGAGCACAAACATACCGTATTTATCGGCGTATAACACGCATCCCAATTTAAGAGGGAAGTTTCAGGATTCTTTTTTTTCAAATATACCACTTTGAAGCAAAATAATGGTCAGTGCCAATCAATGCAGCCAAAATAGTGCCCATCTGCAGCCTCAATGCAGCCCGATGCCCACCTGCAGCCTCAATGCAGCCTCTGTGCCCATCTGCAGCCTGATCTGCGCCCATCCAATGCAGCCTGAAGCCCATCTGCAGTCTCAATGAAGGAAATCAGGAGGGGGACGAGCGCCACCAGAATCGCCGAGCCGTCATATTCTGTTTACAGTACTCGGCTCTCAGTCGACAGTCACATGCACAGTCCCACCTCCGCCACCGGACCAGCTCCTGTGATTGACAATCACATTGACAATGCCGGTGGCGGAGGCGGGACGTGTGTGTGATGTCAGAGCCGAGTGATTCCGGTGGTGCTCGTCCCCCTCCTTTTCCTCCGAGGTACGCTATCGGCGAAAAACACGCACCTGTGATTTTGCCCCTATTTTCAGGGGGAAAAAGTGCATGTTATACGGCGATAAATACGGTATTTCACCAATCAAAGTAATAGTAGTACCTACCCGAATTACATTTAGTTTGCTGAAGCACTATGTATCATGACCAACTGTCGTTTTTTAAAATAACCTATATTTTAGGGTCAAACGAATATGGAAACCAATCCACATTCTGATTTTTCCAGTAAAGGATACTAATAATGCTACAGCATCCAAAGACCATTAGACAATTGTGTGCTTCCAACATTTTGGCAACAGCTTTGGGGAAAAGGCCTTTTCTGTTCCAGCATGACTGTATCCCTGTGCACAAAGCCATCTCCATAAAACATGGTTTGATGTGTTTGGTGTGGAGGACCATGAGTGGCCTGCACAGAGTCCTGGCCCCAGCCCCACTGAACATCACTGGCCAAAACCTTGCCAATTTGAGCCAGGTTTTATCCTCCAGCATCAGTACCTGACATCACAAATGATCTTTGGCTGAGTGGGCACAAATTCTTTTATACACACTCCAAAATCTTGTGGTATCTCTTTCCAGGAGAGTGGAGACTGTTAAATCCATATAAGGGGAGCCAACTCTATAATAATATAAACAGGGCCATGGATAAATCCATGGGGAAAAAAAACAAGCTTACTTACCGACTAGCTCTCAGCTGGTCGGTAGTGTTGCTCACGAATATTCGCATTGCGAATATTCGTTACGAATATGGCATATTCGAATATTCGCGAATAACTCGAATTTCGCGGCCAAAATTCGCTATTCCGAATATTCGTATTTTTTCAAATTTATTTTTAAAACAGATCACATCCTAGTGATCTCCATCGACGTCTAAAAGCATTGCTGGTATGATTAGAGACCCTGGGCCGAGTAGCTAAGCTGAGGCGATCCTTTTATGTTGCCGAATATTCGCAATCGCGAATATTCGTATTACGAATATTCGCGAATACTTTCTCCGCCCTTCTTTTGCATCAGAGCCAATCAGAGTTCTCCTACCACAGTTGTCATAGGAGAGAGTGGAGTGTTTCTGTGCGTTTTTCCAGTGTATCACATCTTCAAAGAATTTTCCATCTTTTGTCCCGTGTCATCATCATTTGCATTTCACCTCTTTAATGAGAATAATAACTGTTTAACATAAAGACATTTAAGAGATGTCAACGTAAACGGTTTACTTGGCTTTTTTTTAACTCAACAGAATCAGGGGCCCCAGTGTGCGGTTGATCTTTACCTAACTCAATACAGGTCAGTCTAGAGGAGAGATCTGTATTTTCCAAATCTATGGTTATTCAATATTTATTAAAGTGGTTGTAAACCCACTATTTTGACTTTTACCTACAGGTAAGCCTATAGCGAGGCTTACCTGTAGGTAAGGAGAATATCTCCTAAACCTGCACGGTTTAGGAGATATTCCCCTCGCAATGCGGGCGGCGCATGCGCAGGGGGGAATCCACGGCGAAAGGACCGGCATCCGCCGGACCCTGCCGATTTTAAATCTCCTGCGCACATGCGCGGGAGTGACGTCATCGCCGCTCCAGCCAATCACAGCGCTGGAGCGGCGATACCCGGAAGACACGCCGGAGCAAGATGACATCCTGCTCGGCGTGGACCAGGTAAGTGGTGGTCACCTCGTTCCAAGGTAAGTATTTCATAATCGGCTAGTATGCGGTGCATACTAGCCGACTATGCCTTTTGCCTTGCAGGTTTTTAAAAAAAAAAAAAAGTTTATGCGGGTTTACAACCGCTTTAAACTAATCAATATACAAATTGGTCAAAGTAAACCCTCAAATCTATATAATAATGTATTTATTTTATTAATACCTTGTTGTTAGTTGCAGGGTCCATTACGTAAAACCACACTTTTTCCAAAGGGCAGGTGAAATTGAATGTTTCAAAATTTCGCAATCAATTTCGCATTCGCATTCGCATTAGCGACATTTCGCAATCAATTTCGCATTCGCATTAGCGAAATTTTGCAAAATTTTATTTTTTATAAAATATCACGAATATTCGATTTTAGCGAATATTTCACGAATATTCATCTATATATTCGTGATATATCGCGAAAACGAATATGGCGTATTCCGCTCAACACTACTGGTCGGTAAGTAAGCTTTTTTTTGCCCATGGATTCATTTATGGCCCTGTTTATATCCTATGTAGCCTTCTAATGCTGTGGCGTCTTTTTTGTTTCACTGTTGCGTGTATTGGTCAGACAACACACTGACAACTTTGCAGCCATTGAGCTACCTGCTGGGTGCTCAGTGTGCTCCTGTACCTTTAAGAAGGGGTGGCTCCCCTTCAGTCCACCTGCCTTCACCTATCCTTCAGAGTGCATGTGCCTCCATTGTGGGGATTCTCATTAGTTAGTTAGGTACCACAGATACCACGGTGCCATGTGGCTTAAGTATGCATTTGCAAATCCGTGCGAACTCAACCCCTGTTTTTAACGCATACTGTTAGACAGGTTTAATTGGTTGTCTGCGAGCTGGTTGGTAAGTGAGCTTGTTTTTTCCCCATGGATTTATCCATGGCCCTGTTTATATCCTATGTAGCCTTCCAATTCTGCTTACTGCGATGGCCAGCTATAGGTGGGGGCAGTGGCGTCTTTGTTATTTCAACTCCATAATAATGCCTATGGATTTTAAACAGGGTGGCCAACAAGCTTATGTAGGTGTGATGTATTGTTCTTTTTTAACCTTTTCATCATTTGATGCATTTCAGTAAGTCAATCTCAGCTTAGGATTCCTGATAGTGACAACAGTGGACAATGCCTACATTTGTTGCCACTTGTAGTCTCCATCAGAAGTTTGCATGAACAGACACAGGGGTCATCTTGTCTTTTCCAGATATTTGGATTTCATCCCCTTGTGGAGCTATGCAGGTGCCCCACTCCCACTCAACTTCAATGGTAATAGGTCCATTTTGTTCTACATGTGAAGATGGGGAAAAAAAGTCCCTGGGCCAAATTCTCAGAAGAGTTACGACGGTGTATCTCAGGAAACACCGTCGTATCTCTGTTTTTTGGCCCGGGTATCTATGCGAGTGATTCCTAGAATAATTTTCGCATAGATACGGCCAAGATCCGACAGGTGTAAGTCACTTACACCGTCGGATCTTAGATGTAATGCAATGCCGGCCGCTAGGTGGCGTTTACGTTCAGGTCTCATTTGACTATGCAAATGAGCCTGATACGCTGATTCCCGAACGAATTTGCGTTGCGCACTCGTCGCTTACGTAGTTTCCGTAAGCGTAAGGTTACCCCTGCTATATAAGGGTAACCTTACGCCAGTCCGCCGTATGCCATGTTAACTATGGCGTCGGGTCCGCATCGTCTTTTTCCGTCGGTTACGTAGTTTTCCTAAGTCGTTCTTGAATATGACTTTACGTCAATGACGCACACGTCGGCGTCATTGACGTTTTCTGTCGTGAGCTGGAGCATGCGCACTGGGCTATTTTTCAGCCCGGCGCATGCGCAGTTTAATCGGCGCGGGGGCGCGCTTAATTTGAATGCAAGCCGCCCCCTTCGAATTATGCGGCCATACGCTGGACCATTTACACTACGCCGCCGCAAATTACGGAGCAAGTGTTTGGGGAATACGGCACTTGCTCCTGTAAGTTGCGGTAGCGCAGTGTAAATGGCTTACACTACGCCAACGCAGATTCTTAGAGAATCTGGCCCCCTGAATGCTCCTCGCTTGACTGTTGCTGTGACACTGAGAATGAACCTAGAAGTGCATTTCTGGCTTCATTCGAAGCAGAGAAAATTTGTAGAGTTGTATTGATCTCCTCTACTCCATTATCTGAAACTTTCCATCTTGAGGGACTAATATAACCAGATGCCAGTCAAACTAGCAGAAGGAATGTGAGCCGGATCAGGGTAATTATTTTGGTCATGACACTAACCCAGCCTTTCTCAACCAGTGTGCCGCGGCACACTGGTGTGCCGTCAGAGGTTCTCAGGTGTGCCGCGGGGTCAGTGAAGAGAAGGCAGTCAGATGAGCTCTCCTGCCGAACTGTGAGAAGCTCTGTCGGCTTCAAAAGTGAAAGTAAAGTGCAGAGGAGTGTGCTGTGCTCTCTGCTTTCCCCTAGAGTGCAGTACCCGGCTGAATGAGGAATCTGGAAAGGTACTGAGCTAGAAGCTAGATTCATTTTAAAATGGCTTTATACATGTGTCTGTGTGTGTGTGCACATGTGAGTGTGTGTGTGCATGTGTATGTGTAAGCATGTGTGTATGCGTGTGTAAGCATGTGTGTATGCGTGTGTAAGCATGTGTAAGCATGTGTGTATGCGTGTGTAAGCATGTGTGTATGCGTGTGGAAGCATGTGTGTATGCGTGTGGAAGCATGTGTAAGCATGTGTGTATGCGTGTGGAAGCATGTGTGTATGCGTGTGGAAGCATGTGTGTATGCGTGTGTAAGCATGTGTGTATGCGTGTGTAAGCATGTGTGTATGCATGTGTGTATGCGTGTGTAAGCATGTGTGTATGCGTGTGTAAGCATGTGTGTATGCATGTGTGTATGCGTGTGTAAGCATGTGTGTATGCGTGTGAAAGCATGTGTCTGTATGTATGTGTGTATGTTACTTTTAATCTTGACCCCCCCCCATTCCTGTACCATCAGAATGGCTTTTGTAGGGCTTGTTTGATAACAGCAAGGACTGCTGCTCCTCTGAAAAGCAATCCATGCACAGATCGCTTTTCAGAGGCATTTGACAGGCTGTAAAGAGGAATTATGTTGCCTCTTTACCACCTGTTTTAAGCCTGTAAATGCAGCATCACTACACCGCAACCGTGCAATGCACACAGTTGCAGGGTAGTTGAAGTGCCGCCCAGTTGCAGCCACAGCATGTGAACACCCCCAGCTGCTGCCTCTGCAGCTAAAGGTGGAGAAGTTGGGGGTGGTAAAAACAGCTCATCCATGTGGTTTTACCTCCCCTATGACATGTGAACAAGCCCTTGGTTCACATCTGTGTAGCTGCATGTAGGGCAGTCCATTCATTTCCGTACCCACAAAAATTCAGGAAAAAGTCGCCAACCTTTGTTTTTTTAAATTGCACTGCAGCAAAAGCACCCCACGTTTTTCAATGTGTGGGGGTATCGTTAAGAATTAATGGTACCCCTAAAGAGCAGAGCATTTGTGCGCGTGTCAGGAATGAGCGTAATTTTGCTTGTGTTCTGCGACACACCGTAATGTGAACCAAGCCTTGGAATGGGGTGCCTCAAGACTGAAAATACTTTATAAGGGCGCCCCGACTAGAAAAAGGTTGAGAAACACTGCACTAACCTGTGGCTGCATAGGCGTGCGCACAGGGTGTGCCAGGTGTGCCCAGCCACACCCTAATTCCCCTGTGCAGCACAGATTCCCCCTACTGCCCAGGCTCCCATCTCCCCCCGCAGCGCTGCCAGCTTCCCTCCTCTCCTATCAGCTGTTGCTGCGGGGATGTTTTAGGAGTGGAGAAGGGGCCAGTAAATATGTAATTTACCGGCCCCTTCCCTTTCTGAATGAACATCGTGAGTGATCGGTAGTGTGTGTTTGGGCTTTGGGGTGCACACCCTAATGCAATAGGCTGCGCACACCTATGTGTGGCTGTAATTTTTGGGTTATTTTACACTTATTCAGTAACAAGATCTTACAGACTGAGAAAATGCAGCTGCCATAGGTGTAGCTGACCCAGGGTTCTGTAAAATGATAGGGAAGGAAGGGGTAAGGTAAATAACTCTTAAGGTACTCTTAAGGGGTAAGGTACTTTCACCCTGACATTATATTTTTTAAACTAATTTCCAGCTTACAAAGTGCAAAACAATTGTTTGGTTTCCACATTTGCAATCATAAGAAGCGTGTTAAATATTTGTCAGCTGTCTTGTGAAATATCTTTTTTAATATAATGTATCTTCACATCATTAGACACATTTGTGAACTGTCATTTTGTTAAATGTATTTTCGAGTTACAGACACATTTGTTAATGAAAAGGGATTCAAGCAGAAAAATGAAACATTTCAAAAAATCATATGATATATATTAGGGCTGTGACTGATTAAAATTTTTGTGTTCGATTAATCGTTTTTTTTTTTAATCGATTAATCGACTAATTTCGATTAATTAACGCACATACAGATACAACTACTTTTAGCTGATCTCCTTGCATTGTAACTCTGCATTAGCCACTGGTAAATGTGGTGGGGGCAGTATGGGGGCAGATGTGTATATTCTTGCAGTATGGGGGCAGATGTGTATATTACAGCATCTGCCCCCATGCTGTAATGTACACATCTGCCCCCATGCTGTAATGTACACATCTGCCCCCATGCTGTAATATACACATCTGCCCCCATGCTGTAATGTACACATCTGCCCCCATGCTGTAATGTACACATCTGCCCCCATGCTGTAATATACACATCTGCCCCCATGCTGTAATGTACACATCTGCCCCCATGCTGTAATATACACATCTGCCCCCATACTGCAAGAATATACACATCTGCCCCCATACTGCAAGAATATACACATCTGCCCCCATGCTGTAATGTACACATCTGCCCCCATGCTGTAATGTACACATCTGCCCCCATGCTGTAATATACACATCTGCCCCCATGCTGTAATATACACATCTGCCTCCCATACTGCAAGAATATACACATCTGCCCCCATGTGTACATTACAGCATGGCGGCAGATGTGTATATTCTTGCAGTATGGGGGCATATGTGTATATTCTTGCAGCATGGGGTCAGATGTGTACATTACAGCATGGGGGCAGATGTGTATATTCTTGCAGTATGGGGGCAGATGTGTACATTACAGCATGGGGGCAGATGTGTACATTACAGCATGGGGGCAGATGTGTACATTACAGCATGGGGGCAGATGTGTACATTACAGCATGGGGGCAGATGTGTACATTACAGCATGGGGGCAGATGTGTACATTACAGCATCTGCCTCCATGCTGTAATATACACATCTGCCCCCATGCTTTAATATACACATCTGCCTCCCATACTGCAAGAATATACACATCTGCCCCCATGTGTACATTACAGAATGGGGGCAGATGTGTATATTCTTGCAGTATGGGGGCAGATGTGTACATTACAGCATGGGGGCAGATGTGTACATTACAGCATGGGGGCAGATGTGTACATTACAGCATGGGGGCAGATGTGTACATTACAGCATCTGCCCCCATGCTTTAATATACACATCTGTCCCCATACTCCAGGAATATATACATCTGCCCCATAATGTTACCACACACAGATGGTTGTCCTTTCTTACCTGACTATCAGGCAGGCAGAGCCATCTGCAGAGTAGCTGATGGACACACGTGCGCAAGGGAAGAAGATACAAGCAGGCGGGCAGGTCATGATGACGTCAGCGCGCCGCGGCTCCGGAGCTAGGCTGAAGCCGCGGCCTTTCCTATGGGCGAGACCGCGGAGCTCAATCCGCGGATCGTCATCGATCAAAATAATTTTAATCGACCAAAGAAATTAACGATTAATCGACCAATTAATCGTTAATTTCCGCAGCCCTAATATATATATATATATACACACACATATATACTGCTCAAAAAATAAATAAAGGAACACTTTTTAATCAGAGTATAGCAGCAAGTCAATTAAACTCCTGGGATTTTGATCTGGTCAGTTAAGTAGCAGAGGGGTTTGGTATTCAGTTTCAGCTGCTTTGGTATTAATGAAATTAACAACAGGTGCACTAGATGGGCAACAATGAGACGACCACGAGGCCACTGAGATTTGTTTTCACTACTTGTCTTTTCTGACTGTTTTTCACTAGTTATGCATTTGGCTAGGGTCAGTGTAACTACTGGTAGCACAAGGCGATACTTGGACCCTATAAAGTTTGCACAGGCAGTCCAACTCCTCCAGGATGGCACATCAATATGTGTCATTGCCAGAAGGTTTGCCGTGTCTCCCAGCACAGTCTCAAGAGCACAGAGGAGATTCCAGGAGACAGGCAGTTACTCTAGGAAAGTTGGAGAGGGCCATAGAATGTCCTTAACCCATCAGCAGGACCGGTATCTGCTCCTGTATGCAAGGAGGAACAGGATGAGCACTGCCAGAGCCCTACAAAATGACCTCCAGCAGGCCACTGGTGTGAATGTCTCTGACCAAACAATCAGAAATAGACTTCATGAGGGTGGCCTGAGGGCCCGACGTCCTCTAGTGTGCTCCGTGCTCACTGCCGGACACTGTGGAGCTTGATTGGCATTTGCCATTGAACACCAAAATTGGCAGGTTTGCCACTGGTGCCCCATGCTTTTCACAGATGAGAGCAGGTTCACCCTGAGCATATGTGACAGACGTGAAAGTGTCTGGAGAAGCCGCGGAGAACATTTTGCTGCCTGTAACATCGTTCAGCATGACCGGTTTGGTGGTGGGTCAGTGATGGTCTGGGGAAGCATAGACCTCTACAGGCTACCCCTATCATTTTAACAAAAAAAAGAGTCAATCGCTATAAAAAATGCCAATGGTCCCAAAAATGTGTAAAAAGTGTCCGAAGTGTCCGCCATAATGTCGCAGTACCGGAAAAAAAACACTGATCGCCGCCATTACTAGTAAATAAAAAATATTAATAAAAATGCCATAAAAATACTCCCTATTTTGTAAACGCTATAACTTTTGACCAAACCAATCAATAAACACTTATTGCGATTTTTTTTTTTTTTACGAAAAATATGTAGAAGAATACGTCCTAAACTGAGGGAAAAAATAGTTTTTTTTATATATTTTTGGGGGATATTTATTATAGCAAAATGTAAAAAATATAATTTTTTTTCAAAATTGTCGCTCTATTTTTGTTTATAGCGCAAAAAATAAAACCCGCAGAGGTGATCAAATACCACCAAAAGAAAGCTCTATTTGTGGGGAAAAAAGGATGCCAGTTTTGTTTGGGAGCCACGTCGCAGGACCGCGCAATTGTCTGTTAAAGTGACGCAGTGCCGAATCGCAAAAAGTGCTCTGGTCTTTGACCAGCAATATGGTCCGGGGGTTAAGTGGTTAAAATTAGCACTTTTGATTTTTCAAGTTCGTGTCCCATAGACTTTAACGGCGTTTGCGTGGTCAAACTAATTGTTTGCCTGTTCGCATGTTCTGGTGCAAACCGAACTGGGGGGTGTTCAGCTCATCCCAATTTCTAACACATTACCCAGTCTATATCAGTATAGACATCCAGCATGATATTTTTTCCCATTGAGATCTGATGTGTTTTCAAAGTGTTCCTTTCATTTTTTGGAGCAGTGTCTATATATACAGTGGGAAAATTATTATTTGATCCCCTGCAGATTTTGTAAGTTTGCCCACTCAAAGACTTAAATAGCTAGATTCAAATAGAGCGCCGCATCTTTGCGGTGGCGTAGCATATCGTATTTACACTACGTCGCCGTAAGTTAGCTAGGCAAGTACTGTATTCACAAAGTACTTGCCTGCTAAGTTACGGCGGCGTAGTGTGATTAGGCCGGCGTAAGCGCGCCAAATTCAAATGAGGATGTGGGGGCGTGTTTTATGTTGATTAACTGTGACCCGACGTGATTGACGTTTTTTAAGAACGGCGCATGCGCCGTCCGTGTACATATCCCAGTGTGCATTGCGGCAAAGTACGCCTCAAGGACGTATTGGTTTCAACGTGGACGTAAATTACGTCCAGCCCTATTCACGGACGACTTACGCAAACGACGTAAAATTTTCAAATTTTGGCGCGGGAACGACGGCCATACTTAACATTACTAGTCCAGCTATTTGATGGAATAACTTTACGCCTGAAAATGCCTTACGTAAATGGCGTATCTTTACTGCGACGGGCAAGCGTACGTTCTGGTGATTTACATATTCTACGCCTAACTCAATGGAAGCGCCACCTAGCGGCCAGCTTAAATATTGCACCCTAAGATACTACGGCGCAAGCCGTCGTATCTTAGATAGGTTTAAGTGTATCTCTGTTTGAGAATACACTTAAACTTAGGACGGCGCAGATTCCGAGTTAGGTCGGCGTATCTACTGATACGCCGGCCTAACCCTATGTGAATCTAGCTAAAAGAGTCTATAATTGTTGTCATAGGTGTATCCTAAATGATAGAGACAGAATATTATTAACCAAAAGTCCCGAAAAAACCCCACATAAAACAAATGCTATAAATTAAGTTGCAGTTCAGGTCAGACATTTCTTGTAGTTGGTGACCAGGTTTGCACACATCTCAGGAGGGATTTTGGGCCACTCTTCTTTACAGATCTTCTCTAAATCCTTAAGATTTCTTGGCTGTCGCTTGGCAACTAGAAGTTTCAGCTCCCTCAATAGATTTTTTATGGGATTAAGGTCTTAAGACTGACTAGGCTACTCCATGACCTTAATGTTCTTCAACTCCTTTGTTGCCTTGGCGGTATGTTTGGGTTATTTTCATGCTGGAAGACCCATCCACGACCCCAGTGGCGGTTCGTCCATAGAGGGCGCTGGAGCGCTGCCCCCTCTGGCTCTCACCGCCACTGAGTCTAATAACATAGATTCATGCATTGCACGAATCTATGTTATTGTCGCCACTGCGCTGTTCTATTCAGATGGCCGGACATGAGGCGCCGACCATCTGAATAGCGGCAGCTGGTTCCGAGTACAGCCCTCGGGTCCCCGGAAGCTTATCTTTGGAACGCATAGGGGGTGCGTTCCTTGGATAAGACTGACAGGCGTCTCAGCCAATCAGGTTGGCCGGTTCTGGCTACCGGTAACCTGATTGGCTGAAGCGTCATCGAGGGCGGGAGAAGACGTCAGGGACGTGGATGGCTGACTCCAGTAAAGGTAAGTGCCGGGCGGGGGAAAGGGGCATGTATCATGTTGTATTCATCTCATATTATGCAGCAGCTCTTCAAAAATGGCATTAGAACCACAAAGTTACAATAACAGTCACCCGCACAATAGGGCAACAATCTCACATCTCTATAGCTGGCATGCAATCTGGCGGTATTTTGGGGCAATCTGGCGGCATTTTAGGGGCAAACTGGCAGCAATTGATGGGCATAGGGGCAACAATGGCATGGCACAGTGGCGACAATTGATGGGCACAGTGATGACCATGGCATGGCACAGTGGCGACAATTGATTGCCACAATGGCATGGCACAGTGGCTGCATTTGGCATGGCACAGTGGCGACAATTGATGGACACAGTGGCTTCGTTTGATGGCATGGCACAGTGGCGACAATTTTATGGCACAGTGGCTGCGTTTGATGGGCACAGTGAGGCTGCAATTGACGTTTTTTTTGTTTTCGTTTGTTTGCGCCCCCCCCCCCCCCAAAATTTTGAGTTCCAGCCGCCACTGCACGATCCATCTTCAGTGTTCTGGCTGAGGGAAGAAGGTTCTCATCCAAGATTTTACAATACATGGCCCCATTCATTGGCCCCTAAATACGGCCCCTAAACACTCAAGAAAGTGTTTTATCCATGGTTTTATGATTGTTCCTTATACTATTATTTTGGTATGTTGGCACACACTCAGTGTCAAGTCACTCCTAACTTTCCATTTATATACTCTTCTACTATGCAATGACTCCCCTTTAATGTGGTTGTAAACCCTCACATATACTCAGTGAAGTGACTGGCCTCAGGTGATACACAGAGATTAACCGCTTGCCGACCGCTGCAAGCAGATATTCGTCTGTAGCATGGCACGGGCAGGCAAAAGGACGTATATATACACGTCCCCTTTAAGAAGTGGCATTGTGGACGCGCGCGCCACCCTAGGCGCACGCGTGTCCACCTCGAGCTCTGTGAGCCCGACTGGTTTGATGTCCGCGGGGATACCCACGATCGTCTCGCGGTGAGGAACAACAGGGAAATGCTGATGTAAACAAGCATTTCCCCAGTCTTCCTAGTGACATGAAAGTGATCAAAGCTTTCTGTAATCGGAAGCGGTGATCACTGTCGTGTCACACATAGCCCATCTCCCCTACAGTTAGAAGCACTCCCTAGGGCACACTTAACCCCTTCAGCGCGACCTAGTGGTTAACCCCTTCACTGCCAGTGTAATTTTCACAGTAATCAGTGCATTTTTATAGCACTGATCGCTGTAAAAATGACAATGGTCCCAAAAATGTGTCAAAAGTGTCCGATGTGTCCACAATAATGTCACAGTCACGATAAAAATTGCAGATCGCCGCCATTACTATAAAAATAATAATAATAAAAATGCCATAATGCTATCCCCTATTTTGTAGACGCTATAACTTTTGCGCAAACCAATCAATATACGCTTATTGCAATTTTTTTAACAAAAATATGTAGAAGAATACGTATCGGCCTAAACTGAGGAAAAAAATGTTTTTTCTTATATATTTTTGGGGGATATTTATTAAAGCAAAAAGTAAAAAATGTTGCATTTTTTTCAAGATTGTCGCTCTATTTTTGTTTATAGCGCAAATAATAAAAACCACAGAGGTGATCAAATACCGCCAAAAGAAAGTTCTATTTGTGGGAAAAAAAGGACGTCAATTTGGTTTAGGAGCCACGTCGCACGACCGCGCAATTGTCAGTTAAAGTGACGCAGTGCCGAATCGCAAAAAGTGGCCTGGTCTTTGGCCAGCAAAATGGTCCGGGGCTTAAGTGGTTAAACAAATCCTCCTACATACGTTGTACCTGTTTATCTACACCTGTCTTTTACCTACATCCATTCAGTGAGGAGAGCTCTGAGAGTTGATTGGAGGGAGGGGACACACCCCCGTCACACAACACACAAGAACAGAGCTGAGGCTGTCAATCAGCTGGAGGTCCCTCCCCTGTCATCCTTTTCCTCTTGGTTTCAGAAAAACTTGTCAGAAGTGACTCATGTTTATAGCAGGGGAATGAAGCAGCAGACAGAAATGACACTTAATGCTCTGGATTGAGATAAGTACACACTATAGAGGGATATGCTTTGTTCACAGTTTATGTCTGAGGTTTACAACCATTTTAAGGTAAAGTGTGTAAATTTGACTTCAGCACAATTCTCGTATTTTCTGAACGTCAGAAGCAGGTTGCTCATTTGTTTTCTTACAAATGCTGGTTGCCTGGCTGTCATCCTTATCTCTGATTTCAGTGCTGAGTCACTGTCCTGAAAAAAAATGCAGATAAGAACTTCTGACTTTTTTTCAACTTTTATGATCTGCAGACTTGCTTCAGTTCAGTGAACCCCAGGGGTCAGCAATAAAAGCTTTAAAAAAATATATAGTTAAGATTTCTGTCAAATGTACCAGCTTTATATTAGGAGTAAAGCCCTGTACACACGATCGGTTTGTCTGATGAAAACGGAACAATGTTTTCATCGGACAAACCGATCGTGTGTGGGCCCCATCGGTTTGTTTTCCATCGGTAAAAAAAAAATAGGTCCCATGGATAAAAAACTGATAGAAAAAAACGATCGTCTGTGTGGAAGTCCATCGGAGAAAAATCCACGCATGCTCAGACTCAAGTCGACGCATGCTCGGAAGCATTGAACTTTATTTTTCTCAGCACGTCGTAGTGTTTTGCATCACCGTGTTGGACACGGTCGGATTTTTGACTGATAGTGTGTAGGCAAGACTGATGATAGTCAGCTTCATCGGTTTCCGGCGAAAAAATCCATCGGATTAGATTCCATCAGATATCCGATCGTGTGTACAGGGCATAACAGGTTAAGAAAATGATGGTGGGACGCAAAAAGGTCTCCAAGAGTCACACAATCCCAGATCCATGGTTACCATGGTAACAGGACATAATCAGTGCAGTTTGTGCTGGGAGATGTCGTGTAAGCTGTTATCTTTTTGTGAAATGGTCCTCAGGCATGTGCTGGCTCCATCAGCCAGGCAGTAAAAGGCAGATTCCTTGCTGTGGAGCCGAGCCTTAGATTGCCATGAAATGCACATTCCTGATGGCTACGAATTGCTGCCAGGGCACCCAGGTACTGAACCCTGCCCAATTCATCACTGATGGTCTCTGTGGTACGGACCGTCTGTTCTCTTTATTCAGTTCTGTCATTGTTGTGTGATTTAAACATCCAGTGAGCCCAAATTATTCACTAGCTGGTTTAAGTTCTGGAACTTAAAGTGACATTAAACTTTTTTCTATTTAAATGCTTATAGTAGGACTTTACATTGTGTTCTGCTTCTCCCGATTGCTGGCATGGCATCAATTTCCATTGCAGGGTAAAGTAACTTGGTCTGAGAGTGTTTTTTCAAGACAAGCAACATTTTTTTATATACATTTTGACTTGATAAACGAGCGATATCTTGATATACAAGTAGCGTCATGTCACAACTGGGTATAAAAGAGAAGAGAGGCGCCTCTAAGTGTAGCAATATGGTTACATTTAATGAAGTTACAACATTAGAAACCCACATGGTTGATGATTACGAACAGGCACATCTAAGTATGCAGGGATCCGGGGTAAAGCTGTCCACATGTCATAGACCATCCTCCACACCGCCATCAATGTCATCTCTTCCACCCTGCACTCCACAAGTGGTTCAATCCTCGCTTTCAGATCGCTCTACTGCAGGATAGTCTTCCCGGGGGATGGTCTATGTGGACAGCTTTACCCTGGATGCCTGCATACTTAGATGTGCCTCTTTTAATCACCTTCATTTAATGACCTTCATTAAATGTAACCATATTGCTACACTTAGAGGCGTCTCTCTTCTCTTTTATACTCAGTAGCTCCTGCTGGATTTCTCTTCTTTTCTTGTGTGCAATTTTAAAGCGTGACATGTTAGGTATCCAGTGCCGATCCTGACCTCCCTGGGGCCCTAAGCAAAATGACATGTCACATTAAAGTTTAGAAGCGGGGGGAGCACTGCCGACAGTGACATGTCACATTAAAGATTAAGGTTGAGAAGCGGTGGGAGGGGGTATTCTGCTGTCAGAAATTACATCTTACGTTCAAGTGAGAAGTGGGGGGTTCTGACTTCTTACCTCTTCTCCCATGCAGCCAGTGAGTTGAGAAGTGGGGAGAGGGGGCGAAAATGACATCTCACCAGGCGGAGCCTCTAGTCATTTGGGGGGCCCTCTGCAGCTTTGCGGGGCCCTAAGCGGCTTGCATAGTAAGCCTATAGGGCGGATCGGCCCTGTAGGTATCTATTTACTTGGCGTAACCTCATCTTTCATATTATACAAAAAAATCAGGCTAACTTTAGTGTTTTTTCCATGAAATAGTTTCTTTCCAAAAAAACGTGTTTGAAAAATTGCTGCGAAAATATGGTGTGACATAAAAAGTTGCAACAACCACCATTTTATTCTCTAGGGAAAGTAGCCTAAAAGGTACCTTCAAGGGCACTTGAAAACATGGAGTCACACAGCGGTTACTAAATTCTATAGGAATTTTAACTGTTTCCTAACAAATGGTGTCAGAAGTGGGATCCAGATGATTGCTGCACAACAGTGCATGACATAAACAAGTATTTCTGGAAAATAAAAGTGCAAATGGCAAAATAAGCAGTTCTTGGAAAACAGATAATTAAGATGATATCCAAAGTGGTCAGTGTATCACTAAAAATGTTATTGATATATTCCAAAAAACATGTATTTTTGCCAGTATTATTACCTAATTGTTATACAAACATATTATTTAACCACTGCTCATTTATCTTGTATTTGTATTGGTTAAGGATAAGTGTCCGCCCTTCTTTGTAATTCATATACAGTATCGCACAAAAGTGAGTACACCCCTCACATTTTTGTAAATATTTTATTATATCTTTTCATGTGACAACACTGAAGAAACTTTCCTACAATGTAAAGTAGTGAGTGTACAGCTTGTATAACAGTGTCAATTTGCTGTCCCCTCAAAATAACTCAACACACAGCCATGAATGTCTAAATTGCTGGCAACAAAAGTGAGTACACGCACTACTTTACATTGTAGCAAAGTGTAATTTCTTCAGTGTTGTCACATGAAAAAGATATAATAAAATATTTACAAAAATGTGAGGGGTGTACTTACTTTTGTGAGATACTGTATACAGACATCATACCGCAGTTACTAATTTCTATAGGAAATAGTTTATAGGAACCTTTCCTAACAGGGATCTCCAGCACACAGCCTGTAATTGACAGCCTCAGTTCTGTTCCTGTGTTCTGTGTGAGGGGGTGTGTGTCCCTTCCGTCCAATCAGCTCTCACAGCTCTTCTTATTGAGCTTTGCAGAGTGTAACTTCGACTCCCTGCTTTCTGGAAGCTCAGATAAGCTTTATAAATTGTTTACTGAACAGATTTAGAGAAGAGAAGACGTCAGATAAACAGATACAACTTATGAAGGAGGATTTGTTTCATCTCTGTTTATCACCCAAAGCCAGTCACTTCACTGGGTATATGTAAGGGTTTACAACCACTTTAGAGTATGTATTTCTAGTAATTGGAAACAAACAAACCCACCTTACATTTAGAAAATAGTTTGCCTGGTTGAATTAATAAAAAACATGTTTTACTGGGTTCATTTTCAGCATTCCAAAGACTACTTGAACAACATTTAACAGAACATTACAGCCAAACCATGGCTATCTTCTGAAGTTTCCAGCCCCCCCTTCCCCCCTAGCATGGCCACCTGTTCACGATTCACCTGGGCAGTTCAGGTTTTGAATCATGTGCCCAGGTTTCAGTTCGCCTCAAACCTGGACACATTATTCAGACTGGACTGTGGCTCCCCACGCTCCAGGGGGCCCATGCAGCCTCCCTGTCAAACTAGGATAGGAGGGGCGGTGGGGACATTACTACTCTTTTTTGGTCACCCAAAGATGTTCCAGATCTTTTACAAAACTATAGTGTATACTACAAAAGAAATTGCTGTGCATCGCTAAAGTGTACGGGTTTGGCCTACCCTACCCCCCTCCCTCCCCCCATTCTATGTGATGTTCTGACTTCTTGACAATTGGCAGACTTTCCAACCCCCTCCTCTCCCCTATCTTTCTTTTGCCTCCCCTCTCTTTGTCCACTAACTACTACCCCCTCATCACTATCACTTACCTTCCCCTGTTCCACATCCCTCCTTCCTGTAATAGCACCCTCTTATTGTTGTCCCTTTGATCCCACCTGTTCCACTCTTTCTTATCTCCATAATTGAAATAATAGGAATGCCTAGAAATAAAATATGAATACTACATTTCCACTGAAATATAATTTATTAATGTACTTTTTAAATGTATAAATGTACAGGAAAAGCTTTGGACAATCGTATGACTACAGATAAGTTTACATACAGTCTTTCAAAACAAATTGAAATATCCTATAATGCTTTATTCTTACATGCAAAGTCATGTCTTGCAGCAGTCGACTGTGAATAGTTATTGAAATGTTAATATACAGTACCCTTTGTTTTTTGGTTGGAATGCAAAAACAAAGTTTGTTAAAGGGCCAGTGAAATTTAACAAATTTAACTTTGAAGCTGAACTCCAGGCTCAGGATCTGTCATTGAAATGTATTTATTCCTCAGCAGCCACAAAAGAATATAAGCAAACCATTTAATCCAAAGCTTCTAAAAAGCCACACCCCCAACAAAAAGGCATGTGCTTTGTGCAAAAAAATTAAATGGTTGTTAAGTCAGAGAGTGGGATTAATGCAAGCCACTCTGTTCTAATAAGGTATATTACACAGTGTCATTATTTTTTTAATTATGCTGCTAAATACCTTTTTTCAGATCGCTTCTGTGCGGTCACGTAACCTCCCAACACTCTCTTTCCCCGATCTAAGGGCTACAGTGGGAGGGGCTCAGATTACCCTCTGATGTCAGCCAGGAGGACACATGACCGCTGTGCTGTCCGCTTAGCCCCTCTCGCTGTAGTCTCTAGATCGGGGAAGGAGAGCGCCAGGAGGTCATGTGACCG
This sequence comes from Rana temporaria, assembly GCF_905171775.1. Taxonomy (NCBI): domain Eukaryota; kingdom Metazoa; phylum Chordata; class Amphibia; order Anura; family Ranidae; genus Rana; species Rana temporaria. The sequence goes on along the minus strand of NC_053493.1, from coordinate 392,252,213 downwards.
CACAGAGGCGATCTGAAATAAGGTATTTAGTAGTGGTGCACCGAAATGGAAATTTCAGAACCGAAACGAAACCGAAATAAAAAAAAATGTCAGGCCGAAACCGAAACCGAAACCGAAAATTACATTTTTTTTTTTTAATAATTGTATGTTAAAACATACTCTCACTGTGCCCCCAATTGCCGCCTCACTGTGCCCCCCATTACCGTCTCACTGTGCCCCAAATTGCCGCCTCTTGTTTCTTTTTTTTTTATTACTTTATCACTTTTTTTTTTGTAGCTTGTTTTACTTTTTTTATTTTTGTATATTTTTTTTATTTTTGTATAATTTTCTTTTTAATATTTTTCTTATTTACTTTTTAATTACTTATTTTAACAATTTAGCAATTGTGATAGCAATTGGAGGTGACAGGTTCTCTTTTTTAACCCTGTCACCTCCAAAAACATGTTGTATGAGTGTGGTGAGGAGACAATGAGCACAACCTGCTGCCCATTCACTAAGTGCAGAGAGCATACATCTCCTGTAACAGCAGTAAGAGGAGCATCCAGCATCCAGCAGGTCTGTCCTGGTGCCACCACCATCCTTCTAGCAGTACACAGGGATGGCACTAGGACTGGGCACAGTGCTGCTGTGTATAGGCTGTCTCTCTCAGCCTTGGTACGGATGTGTGTGCGGAGTGCAGAGAGCCCCGTGCAGGAGCTGGAGCAGCCCGCAGCCTGAGCCAACATTACTTAATACAGCGCGGCCCCGACTTGGGGGATGGTCTCCAGATAGGCAGATGGACGGCTCCTGGATGCCGGGCTGTGCTCTATTTCTCTCCCCCTCTACACGCTGGCCTGCAGTCCAGGAATTCCAGCAACAGAGACCCGCCGGTTAGAAAAGAAACTCACCGCCGCCCGTAGGATGAAACTGTCTTCGCTCTGCTACACAGCCCCCCTCCTCCTAACCCCACGCTGCGATAGACAGAAAACATCTTAGCATTAGAACAGCATTCTGTTTAACACAGCGTGGTTAGGAGCAGGCGGGGCTGTGTGCGAGCAAAGCGAAGACAATTTCAGTGTGTTTTACCGCTCTGCAGCCACTAGTCATATCTGCAATTTTAAAGCTGTTTCGGCATGTGCCCAAAACAGCTGTTTTCGGCCGATATGTTTCGGCACCGATATATCGGTGCACCCCTAGTATTTAGCGGCATTGTTTAAAAAAAACAATAACACTGTGTAGTATACATTATTAGAACAGAGGGGCTGGCAGTAATCCTACTCTGACTTTACTGCCAGCTACTAATGAGGAGGGGAGCAGGAGGGGAGAGGCAGGGAGGAGATCGCTCACACACTAGGAACTGACAGGCAGGCAGGGAGAGAGGGGGGAGAGAGGAGAGACTCTAACACAGCGGGATAATGGAGACACAAAAACTGACCATGGTATCATGGATCAGCAGCCATGATTACCGTGGTCAGGTCACCTAGGAGGACACAGGAACAGGCAGGATCAACCAGTTTTTTTTACAGCATAGAAAGGGACAGATTCGATAGCACAAGCACTTTTCTGTTTAACCTGATTTAAAGGAACAGGATCTTTTGTTTTTTAGGGTTACAACTTCTTTAATTGAAATCTCCAGTCACGGATGTCTGACACCTAAATCTTCTCTTATGTGATACATTTTTTCCTCTTCCTTTATTTAAATATTAAACTCCCACCAGATATTTTGACTCGAAAAAAACAGTGGGTTGATAAAATTACAAGCAGGAATACTACTTCTTCACCAGATCAGTGTTCTGTCTTCCTTCATTCCTCATACAACCTCCACAGAATGTTCCCAAAAGTAAAAAAACTAATGTAGCATAAAAAAAATCTCATACATCAATACAATTGTTCTCACATGAATCTGTGATCATAAAGTGCCATGCTGGGTGTTTGAGGATGGAATGAGGGAGGAACACTGATTTGGTGAAATAGTAGTATATATGGAGAATCTGGTTATTTCATCAAATGTTATATTGATCCAATGGTTTTTGGGTCTAAATATCTTGCAAGAGTTTAATATTCTTATAAGGGAAGAAGTAAGAATTTATCACATAAGAGAAGTTTTAGATGTTTAACTTTTATTGACTTTGGGGATTTACATTAAATTTGTGTACAAAGCACATGCCTTTTTGGGGGTGTATATGACTTTTCGGAAGTGCTGGGTTACTTATAGTTTTACAGTGTCTGTCCAGAGGAACAAAAATTGACAGCAGCTGGGGGGATTGGGAATAACGTGGATGTCTCTACCTGAGCACTGAGAAATCTATACTATATACTAAAACTATATCTATATACGATATCTATACTATAGCTGATGAAGTCTTTTTATGATGAAACACGTTGGTTGGAGCCTGGTCATGTGATGTCGCCACGCACGGGAGTCGGCCATCTTGTTGGTTGGAAACATTTCTATTGTATTTTGGAGTGACCTGCTCATTTTACCTTCATTGTTTGTGAGTATTTGGGCTGTATTTAAATAAATGCTGGTTATCCATAATACTGCACAATGAAGCGCTATTGTTTTTTTTCCTAAACTCTGCACAATCTGAGTCTCCCCTTTTGTAGGAGTGTCCCATAATAATAACTAAGGATATCAGGAGACTCTCTGGATATATGTTGGTTCGGTGTTGGTGTGTAATTGGGCGCTGTTGACCACTTATTACCAAGTGTTCATCTTCTGAGGGTAAGAGTCAGTAAGTGCACTGATATTGGTGGAGGACATCTTAAATCACCCTTTGTGTTAAACTGCACTCTTTGGATTCCTCAACGTTGAACACAAACATTAAAGTTGTGGAGGACTTTTCTGTTTATTATGTGAAAGCGCTGCATTTATATATCTATTAGAAATCTATACTAGTATTACCTTGTACAGTCAATATATTGGTGACACCATCACAGCGATGACAGAAAGCAGAGCTTTGGGAGGAGTCCAGCAGACTCCACCCACTACAGGCTGCCTGCAGAAAATGACAGGAGGGGCGGAGACAAGACCAGTCACCCTGCACAAGGAGAGAGAGCGTGTGTGACCGGTCTTTATTATAGGAAGCTCCTGCACAGTAAAAGTCTCACGCTGGATTACTGTACAGATCTGGAAGAAGTACACAAAGCACATCATTATTCAAGGAAGAATATACAGGGGGTCCCCGACTTACGAATGCCCGACTTACAAATGGAAGCGGCTTGGTTGCTCAGTGAGTTGGCAGCTGAAGGAAGGCGGATGGGAGGTTGAGGGAGCATTGGAAGTGTCATGGAGCCGCTGTATCGTATTGATGCCGTTCATGTTGGACATCTAACCAGCTTACATGCGATTTTTGATCTCCCGTGATAAGAGATCAATACCAGCTGGTAAGAGGCAGTGTATCATTAAGGTGGAGGTGTTTCCCTATCATCACATTTCGGGTTGCTGTCATTTTCCTCATTTCTTTGGACTATATGGGATTTATTCACCTATGATATTTCACCCCTATGGACTTTAATTGGTTTATCACATTTATATTGATCTTTTCATTCTCCGTTCAAATTATTGAGAGTGTCTGATCATTTATTACATATATTTTTACATTTACGTTTTTTCAAATTATTGAGAGTGTCTGATCATTTATTACATATATTTTTACATTTACGTTTTTTATGTGTTCACGTTTGGTACTCACGTGTTTGGCACAGCTACATATTTGTCACGTATATATGTATTTAACCCTATTAGCGCAACTTGTTTTTTCCTTAACTCCTACTTACGGATAGGGTGTATCTGCCGTTCTGAGCATGCACGAACATTTTTGACGGCGGGCACATTCAACGGAACATCGGAAAACTACGTATCTCCCATTCTGCGCATGCGCGGCCATTCAACGGAACGCCGGAAAACATTGGAAAATGGCGTAATTGCCATAATGCACATGCGGTTCCGACTTACGAACATTTTCGACTTAAGAACAAACCTACAGTCCCTAACCCATTTGTAAGTCGGGACCCCCTGTACATGACTCTTGTATTGAAACAATATTTGCTTATCCCAAGAGTGCAGCTTTAATAATAATAATCCATAAGCTATTGTAGCCTCCTGGTGCAGGTTTTCTGATGTACACAGTTTCCTATCACAAATCTATACGCTCTATAATTTTTTGCAGTTTATTAAGCTTGAATATTAGTGAATTGTATCCAAACAGGAAAATAAAGGCAATTTATCTTAATCGTCTGTAGAGTGTAAAAGCAGTTTCCAGTCTACTGAGACTTGCCAGTAAAAGGTCTTGTACTATAAACTCAACAGCAAAGTGAAACTAATCGGGTCCGTCGTCTTCATCCATTCATGATTCTGTGGCTGATGGCGCCTGGCAGTGTATAGACAAATAGTGCAATAAACAGGGCAAGAATGAGAAGAGCCAGGGCAATGATGATGTATTTCTTGTAATTCCTCCAGATGAGATAGAAGAAGCACTTGAAAGGATTCATGAACCATGAGAACGAAGTGTCTGGACGGCTGAAAGACAAAAAAAAAAAAAAGGGTCATACATTACATATGAGTTACATGAATGCAAGGACAGAAAACTCTGGTATTCCAGTCTTCATGGCAAGATCACCAGACATGATTTTAATAAAAGCTGGAATATTAAAAAGATTGAAAATTACTTTTTAAAATGATATTACATGTTGAAGCTTGTATGAGATTTAAATTATTGGGTTTACATCTACGTTAACATTTTGACAAAATTTAACTTTATCTTTTTTTTTATATTTAATTGCATTTTTACTAACATTTTGACAACATTTTCAAACTGGAGATAAAATAAAGCTGAGCAGTCTGCATCAAAAAAACAAAACAAAAAAAAACAGTAACTAGTGAGCACTTTGTCCTACTTATTAAATCAATGTTTCTAGCAAAAACCACAGTAAAGCCATTTACTAATTATTCACAAGCATTTTAAGGATTTAGTGGGGAAGATCTACTAAAACTGGTTCACTTAGAACCTAGTGCATCTTTTCATGGTAACCAAGCAGCTTTTAACTTCAGCTTGTTCAATTAAAGCGGAGTTCCACCCATATAAAAGTCAGCAGCTACAAAAAGTGTAGCTGCTGACTTTTAATAATCAGACACTTACCTGTCCCACGGTCCAGCAATGCAGGCGAACGAAGCCCCGCTCCTCTCTGCGGCGCCGGATTGTGATTGTGATTGTGACGTGTCCCAGAAGATTGCACAGAGGGATGGGGAGAGGGGAACTTCCTTCCGGTGCTGCAGAGCCCTGGGAGGAAGTGGGAGCTGGGTGCCTCTAAAAAGAGGGTATCCACTCCCCCCCACAAAATGAGATGTCACATGTGGCATGTCAGGGGGTCACCTTCACTTAAAGCGGAAGTTCCAATTTTGGGTGGAACTCCGCTTTAACCACTTCCATACAGGGCATTTTCACCCCTTCCTGCCCAGACCAATTTTTAGTTTTCAGCGCTGTCGCACTTTGAATGACAATTGCGCGGTCGTGCGATGTGGCACCCAAATAACATTGACACCCTTTTTTCCCCACAAATAGAGCTTTCTTTTGGTGGTATTTGATCACCTCCTGTGGTTTTTATTTTTTGCGCTATAAACAAAAGAAGAGCGACAATTTAAAAAAAAACCACAATGGCCCAGATTCACAAAGCACTTACGCCGACGTATAGCACGTTACGCCGACGTAAGTGCAAATGTGCACCGGCGTATGTGTGCGGCAGACCCACGAACCAACATGCGCCTAAAAACAGGCTACACGCCGGCGTAGGGGGGGCGCACATATGGGCTGGGCACCTATTGATTAGCCATTCAAACATGCAAATGAGGGAAATACGCCGATTCACGAACGTGCGTGTGCCCGGCGCATGCTACGCGGGATGCGCGTAAGTTCTACGTTCGGCCTAAAGTTATTCCCCATAAATGAGGTGCAACCCGGCAACAGACATGCACAGGTCTGCACCAGGGAACACAAGCCGGCGTATTGTGCGTTGGACGTGTGTCTGGCTGGGCGTACGTTATGTTCACGACGTATGCGGTGATCCGGCGTAGCTTAGGCAGTTGTGCCGGCGTGGTTGTGAGCAGGGTGGTGCTGTGCATGCGTCCACGTCCATGCGCGTGCGCAGTTCGTGATACATACCTGTCTGGCGCTCGGCCCATCATTTGCATGGGGTCACACCCACTTTTGGTCTGATGGTGTGTACACACATCAGACCAAAAGCTCCCAGGAGACATGTCAATGAAAACGGTCCGCGGACCGTTTTCATCGGACATGTCTCCTCGTGTGTACGGGGCCATAATGTATCACTATTTGCAGGCTTTATTCATAAAGGAGCTGCTCTGAGAGTTCCTGATACCCAGAGCAGGACCCAACTATCTGGATGCCCTAATCCCACAGGGGCTGCAGATGTGTAGTGGGGTTTTGGAGACCTTTTTACTATGCAGAGTGTCTAAAGTGTACATGTTACTGCAATTGGACCTCAGCAGTCTGTAGTGAGATCATTGATTTTGGTAATAGTATTGATATCTACTAGCCTCATGTAACATGTTCCCAGTTGTGTATTGTCTTCTGCAGCATAGCCCCAGCCAATAATGTATCCGCACTCATTTCCTCTATTAGATCTGCAGTCTCTGACAGTCCCCTCAAGCATTACATATATTGAACTTTATGTGTGGTCCTTTGGTGATGTCAATTGCTGCATTTGAGGCCCCCTTTAGCACAAGCACTGCTGTAGATCATCTCAGCTCTTCAGTCCACACACTGCACAGCAATTGAAAACTTTGTGTCTGAGCTTCAATTTGCTGCAGTCTTTATTCCCTGGACAGTGCATTACATATGAATGGATAGAGAAAATTGCCTTTATAAATTAGATTGTATTTTCACTGCAGGCACAGAATGAATTATTGGCTTAGTCCAGACTCTCACAATATGGATTCCTGATGATGGGTGAACAATTCGGCACCTGATGATCTTTGCACATTCCATGCAAGCACGTTGCTTTTTATCTAAAGCCCAGCTCCAGCCCAAACTTTTCTAATTTTTAGCTTTGAATAGAATGTGGAAAGTGTCCCAGTGATACCTACCTGTCACCACAGCCAGATGTCCATTGCTAGAGTCTGTGGACATACAATCTTTGGCACCCAACAACCCTCTGCTAAGATTATAAACAGAAAAAAGTTGCACTTAATTAGGCCTATTGGCTCTATGTGCTGAAAACAACACCAAAAAGCTGGACAAATGAATGATATAGTGACTATAAGTGAATATAATAAACAATATTGTAAATCAAAATATAATGCATTGAATAAATAAAAAGTTCATAAACAGTGAAATGTGTAAAGAATCAGTGTACAATCGTGAATGAAGTCCACCAAATAGGGAAAAAAGTTCATAATAAATGAAGTCTCCCAAGTGAGAATGGTCACCAAAACATCCAATGGAAAAAAAAGTGATGAGAAAGGCACTTCCACCAAGATCACACACTGCCTCTTACCGAAATTAAATGATCTCTAAATTATAGGAGATCAAATACAGTGTGCATGATAGTATCCTTGGAACGTATTTCCAGCCCAGGACAATCAAGGTGATGGATGGTCTCAATCAATATGCCAACACAAAATATATATAGGAAGGAAGAAGGGACTCACATAGTGTAAAATCCTCAGGTTTAATCAGTAGTAAAAGGAATTGCACTTACATCAAATCAGCAGATATAAAGCATCCAGTAAAATAAGCCGGCCGGCTCTCAAAACAAACAGCCCGTATCTTCCGGGTCAGATCACAAAGCACGGTGATGTCAGAACATCGCCTCTCTATGTTTCATCTCGAAGGGGACGTGTTGCAAAGAACTTGTTTTTTATTTTACCAGTTTTATCCTAGCTTTGAATTTTGTGAAAGTATCTAAATAGATTTATAAGAAATGCCCATGTGGTTCTACTGCCAATACCAAAAAATGCACAATGAAAAACTATACATGGAAAACAAGCCTTTTGAGCCTATAAGATATTGATAAGATTGAACAACGGACAACAAAAATGGTAAACGGGTCAAGGGATAAACCATATCAGGAGACATTTCAGGAACTTAATATGTACAGTCTGGACAGGGCTGGACTGGGACAAAAATTTGGCCCTGGACTTCATCCAGACTGGCCCACTTTGACAGGTCTCTCCCATGGCGACCGGACAACTCCCGCCCCCCCCCCCCCCGGCCACCCAAGCCCCCTCCACTAGCCACTAGCCATTCTACTTTATTACAGTAGAACGGCTGGTACTGGTACTTTCATAGGCAATACCAGTGAAGAAGCTAGATATTATTTCGCCCGGGGAAAATAATCAGTTCATTGCCCCCCCTTATGGTACAAGATTACTCTGTTCCCCCCCCCCAGGTGAGCGCTGTGGGGAGCGAGAGGAGGCGAGTGCTGCGGGAAGGGAGAGACAGAGGAGTGGAGGGGGGCGGCGGTCCGCTGTCACTGAAGCCGGCCCACTGAGCCATCGGCCCACTGGGAAACTCCCTGTAGTCCCAATGGTCAGTCCATCCCTGAGTCTGGAGGTAAGAAGGGAAAGGGAAGACATGAATGAAACCTTTAAATACATCTAGGGTGCGAATGAGGTTCAGGAGGGCAGTATTTTCAATTTGAGGCCAAGTTTAAGAACACAGGGCATGAGCTCAAACTAGCAGGAAGAAAGCTCAAAACCAATCTTAGAAAACATTATTTTACCAAAAAAGCAGTTGATGAAAAGACTTTCAGCAGGGAGGAGGTGGACGAGGAAGAGGCAGGGCTTTGTTACACTACACGGCCGCTGACAGACTGCATATCACAGCGCCGGAGATCATAAGGCTGCAGATGGGCACAGTGAGGCATGCAGATGGACACAGTGAGGCTGAGGCTGAAAATGGGCAAAGTGAGGCTGAGGCATGCAGATGGGCATAGTGAGGCTGCAAATGGGCACAGAGAAGCTAAGGCATGCAGATGGGCACAGTGAGGCTGGGGCATGCAGATGGACACAGTGAGGCCGGGCATGCAGATGGACACAGTGAGGCTGCACATGGGCACAGTGAAGCTGCAAATGGGCACAGTGGGGCTGCAGATGGGCACAGTGAGGCTGCAGATTTGCATTGCTGACCCTCTTTTCCACTTACAGTAGGTGCTGCATTTCTCACCCTAGGCTTATACTCGAGTCAATACGTTTTCCCAATTTTTTGTGGTAAACTTATGTGCCTCGGCTTATATTCGGGTCGGCTTATAGTCGAGTATATATGGTATATAAATAAAAAAAATTGACCACTTGGTCTTTTTCTGCTGTCACTCTTCTATGATCCAGACAACTAAGGACCATGTAATATTATCCCTGGCTTTGGTTCACATTAGGGAGCTCCAGTGTTTTTCTTTTGTCTTCTTTTTTCAGTCATTGCAAGAAAGGCTATTTATTTTTACTCTAATTCATTATGAGATTTGGTAATAGTGACATGAGTTTCATTAATTTATGTGAAATGTGAATTTTAATGATAGCTCCTTAGTAAATAGTCTTCTAAATATAAAAAGAAATGACTAATATTTCACAATCAATAAAAAATGACACTGCAAAGCAGCAGACTCCAAAATGTATAAAACACGTGAATAAATCAGCAGCTCGCAAAGGAAAATGATCTGCTTGTTCTGTTTGATTAATTTACAGAGGAAGGAAATAACACACGCTGCTTAATTGCTGCTTCTTCCCCTGTGTTCATAAATTAAAATTCCTGAGGAATGCTTCATTTTGTTTTACCGTTATTGACATCAGTATATGAATTACCGGCTTCTCTCCAGAGATGTGTTCTCTGCTTACATTGTCTTCTAATGTGTCCGTACTTCAAAATATATTCCGGTCCTCATTCTTTTTTTTATAAATGGAAGTGTTTATTTAGTCGGGTATAATACAGAATACAAGACTTTGCCTGGACCGCAACTTATTATTATAACCTAACCTTACTATTCTCATTAGTGTAATCTCATTGCATGCTTATCATAGCCTTTGAGGGCCCATAAGAGACCATTATAAGTGAAAGGACTGGATATAGCAAAGCATTTCTTCCAAATGAGTGTCTAATTTTCTTCCTAATGAGTGTCCCCCAATGAAGTCTCCATGACCAAAGGAATAGGGAGGAGGCAGAAATATAACAAATACTGGTTTCTGCTACTAAATGTAGGACTGTACACAAGTGCTTTAAAAGGTTAAATAGACTCCATTTCACTGCTCCACATATGGTGGATCCAGGGCCGTCTTAATAGCATCATGGATCCCTGGGCAAAGTAATGCTCTGGGGCCCCTACAATGATGACAGTGCAGGTAAACAGACATCAAGTAGGTAGGAGGCAGACGACCTCCCCTGTGTATGAATCACTCTCAGTGCCATCATGGGGCCCCCAGTTTTGGGGCAGCGTGGGCTCAAGGACCAGCTGCTTTGGGGAAAAAACAGGGACCCCCCGTGCAGCTGGGGCCCCTGGGCAGTGCCCTCTCATTAAGACAGCCCTTGGTGGATCTGTCCTTACATTGGGTCCATTTGGAATTCCATTTATTTATTTTTTCAAATATTTTATTTTCACCGGAAAAAGGCAGTTCCATGTCATCAAGACATTAGTACAAATGTAATGGTACAACAGTATACATGGTATACATGGTTTGAACATGTCCAACTAGTAAATTAAAGCTGAATATACAAAGTGGAGTCATCATAAAAAAAAAAAAATAAAAAAAAAGGAGGGGAAGGGGGGCTTGGAGTAGCATGGTAATATGTTTCAATAAAGGTAGTCAGAAGCTGCTTTAAATCAGCTAAATTATGGTTCAAAAAGAGCATTCCGCTCTTCAGATTTAGACAAACATATTCCATACATCCAAGTTTTAGAGTACTTTTCATATTTGTGTTAACCCTCTGTGTGTAGTGCACCCCTGAACTCTGCACTATGTACATAGTGCACCCCTGAACTCTGCACTATGTACATAGTGCACCCCTGAACTCTGCATGTAGAAAACCCCTGAACTCTGCACTGTGTACATAGTGCACCCCTGAACTCTGCATGTAGAAAACCCCTGAACTCTTCTCTATGTACACATACCTCCCAATGTTTTAAGAAGGCAACGAGGGATATCTATTGGTAAAAGTATGTAGGCATAGAACACATACCCTGCCACTCCCCCCTTAAAGGAGAATTAAAAAATAAATACAAAATTTGTAGTCTTTAACCCCTTCCATACAGGGCATTTTCACCCCTTCCTGCCCAGACCAATTTTTAGTTTTCAGCGCTGTTGCACTTAGAATGACAATTGCGTGGTCATGCAACACTGTACCCAAACTAAATCTTTATGTTTTTTTTCCCTCCACAAATAGAGCTTTCATTTGGTGGTATTTGATCATCTCTGCGGTTTTTATTTTTTGCGCTATAAACAAAAGAAAAGCGACAATTTAAAAAAAACACAATATTTTTATTTTTTTATT